>NW_010431083.1:35308-56777 GCF_000710305.1 Buceros rhinoceros silvestris | reverse complement strand
TTATGGGGTGGGGTGGGCCACCTGCCAATAGGACAGAACTTCTCACGCAGCAATTTGGTTCTTATCAGACCTGGCAGGAGTGAGAGTCGTACTGGGTAACTGGAAGTCCTGAGTCCCCCTGTGGATAATCCAGAGAAAAGCACTAGGAGAAGCTCTGGTTGCTGGTGTGAACACTTTGGTTGTGCTACTTTTACAGATGACGAATGTGACTAACGAACACTGCCTGGAAATCATCAGCAAGTTTGAACCATGCCTGGAGAACAAGAAGGAGGGAGCTCTGGGCATTGACGGTAAGCTGGCTGGGGTGGCTTTTGTAGGGACAAGGCAACTGTCTAAATGCTTAACAGAATATTGTGTTTCTTTGCATAATGCGTAGGGAGTTTGTCGTACCGAGTATGCTTTTCAGTAGGATTGTTTTTAATATCTATTATTTGGGGATGAGCCTAAAGGGAAATTGGTTCACTGAGAGATTTCTAAAGGCACAGGTCATGAGGAAGCAGCAGTCATTGAAGGTCAGCTGGAGCTGGATATGTCTTTATTCGTGCTTTTGGAAAATACTGTAGAACTTGTTGCATCATTCCTGCAGGTATTTTTGGAAATCCTTTAAGTTTTTGTAAGAGGAATGATCTGATCCAGAATAAACATCGTTTTTTTTATGGTATCTGCTGGGACTTCGTTAGTCTTTTGTTTTTACTTTAGCTGTGTTGCAGGTTTGCTAGTTTGGTCATGATACGTACCTCAAGAGACTCAAATAGGCTGGACTGAGGTTTACTGACAAAGTTTACTAGTGTATTAGTCAAGAATTTTTGGCTATTTGTACTTACCAGCTCTTTTCCTTTAATAAAACTTTAATCGCGCTTAGTGTGAAGCCTATAAGAACTATCGTAAAAGTGACATTTTATCTTAAATTCTTTTTGAGCTCAATTTCTGTGTTCTGTAGACCAGTATTCTGACACTGATTTTGAGGACCAGAGTTGTTTTGCCTTGTGTAGCTTTAGTGAATCAAAGCACCAGCCTGGAACAGTCAGAGAAAGTGCATTAAGACTTTTAGAAGTTTGGCAGGATTTTTACATGGGCACTGTTTTATTTATGGAATAACGAGTGAAATGTCAGGAGAATTAGATGTCTTGAAGCAGAGACCTTTAGAATAAAGGCATCATTGCTCTCAGCAGCTGTTAGAGCCATGATGTAAATGGAAATCTCAGTCTTTTATTGGTGGTGAATTAAAAGAATTTTGGGGAGACTTGAAATGGAAATGACATTTTTTAACGTTAGTTTGTCTGGTGAAAGTGTCCGTGTGCACAAACTGGTGATCTGAGAGCAGTGATTTCATACAAAGATGAAAAACATCACTTACTAAAGCTTTGTTTTCTGGTCAAGAGTGGTGACTGCAGTACAGAATAGTCTGAGCGATGCTGGCTGTGTGATTTGCAAGCATCACGTTACTTCAGAAAATACATTCTTCTGGTAGCATCACTGGAAGTACGACAGCTAACTGAGTTGTTGGTGTCAAGTCTGGAGCGAATCACAGTCTCATCAAATGACAGTAACGCAATACTGCAGCTCTCCCATGTTTGTGCATGTGGTGTCATATCAAGATCAGAGACCGTTGCTGTGCTGGGCCGCTGGAAACCGTCCATAGGTAGGACAATACGAGCCAGCTCTCCACTCTTCTCACTGAGGAGCAGCCCCAGGAAAAGGCCGCAGATCTCTGGAGGCTTTGACATGCCATGCAACTTGATATCCCAGCAGAGTCCTTTGACAAAAATTATTAACCCAAAATGTCAGATTTAAATTAAATCAACATATATTTTCAGGAAAGGCAGAGCAGGGAAATGTAAGAAGCAACTAGAAATTTTTTGAAAGCAATCATCACAGCTGGTTGTTGGGACATAGTGGTGTTATTTATTTATCTTACACATTCATGGATGTGTTGCTGAATGTAGGGATGCATTTTTAGGCTAGTTTTAGGAAGGTTACAGGAACAAAAAAGGACAAAAGCGTATTATTTATAGTACTGTTTGTTTACAGGTTTCACCAATTACATGCGGAGTCCATCAGGAGACATATTCAACCCAGAACACTACCAAGTGAACCAGGACATGAGTTATCCTTTGAGTCACTATTTCATTACCTCTTCACATAATACCTACCTCATGGGAGATCAGCTGATGTCCCAGTCCAGGGTGGACATGTACGCATGGGTGCTACAGTCTGGCTGCCGTTGTGTGGAAGGTGAGGTTCAAAAAGGAATCATCTGTGGGCTCTGCAGTTTTGTTTCTTCTCTGTCAAGGAAGACTCTGGACTTCAGCAGAAGACGTGGTAACTGGGCAGAGGAGGAAGCCTGGCAAAATGGCATCTTCCCCTCAAAGAGCAGCAAAATAATGTTGCCATATAAGGGACAAGTTTTCTTGAGCATGAAGACAGGGCAGACTTTTGAAGAGTAGTGTCACTGGTCCTGAGGAAAAAAAATGGTAAAAACATTTTTGTGGAGAAGATGGTAATACTGGTGTAGGTACTGTCTAGCCAAGCATGTGACAACCGAACTGGCAAATGTGACAGAGCTCCTGCATGCACAAGAGGAGATCTGATACTTGTGGAAAGGGAAGCAGAGTTCTATTATGTGAAATGTTGGCAGTCTCTGCAGTGACCAGGAAGCTGTTACACAAAATCCCTTCTGATGTTTGTGGGGCCTTTCTGAGGCAGTACCTGTTTCATACCCAGCCTCAATACCCCGACCATCAAAGCGTTTTCACCATTTTTCCGAATGCCAGTATTATGGTTTGCTCAGGTTAGACTGCGGCCATGCCAGTGACTGCTTTAGAGGATTAAAACGTTCCATGGAAATACGATTGTAAACAAGTATAAAGTTAGGCAAAATCCAAGGAGATGGCTGGGTCTTGGCTTCACTTGTGGTGTGAGAAGCTTAGCTAATATCCTCTGCTTCCCTTCTCAGGGTCAGCAGTAGCATAATGGAAGTAATGCTGTGCTATGTCATCTCTCTTCCTGCCATAATACTCCTCAGCACTTTTTCAAGGAGGTCTTTTTTGCCCGGGGCTTTCTTAACAATGGGAACAGTCATCTGCACACAGTAGAATGTGAAGGCAGGAAGTGTCTTCAGAGGGAGGAGTTCAGTGCAGTGAGGAGGGAGGCACAGGTGAGGGGTGGGAATGAAGCTCTGGTTGCCTTGTTGGGTATACCTCTGGCTGGGTTGCTGAAGGGAATCGCAGGGTCTCAGTCTTCCACAGATGGTGGTCCTGGATGTTACTCATCTGACAGATGTCATTGTTTCTGTTCTACAGTTGACTGCTGGGATGGGCCAGATGGTGAACCAATTGTCCACCATGGATACACTTTGACTTCCAAAATTCTCTTCAAAGATGTGATTGAAACTATTAACAAATACGCCTTTATCAAGAATGAGTATGTATACAGTCTGCAGCTTCAAAGTCTCAGGGCTATAACCCAGGGTGTTCCCTGGCATCCCAGGACAGGCAGTTGGTGAAATCTAACCTGTTCCTGCGTATGCCAGACAGAATTCTGAGCTGTTTCCTGTAGAGAGAAAGTCTTCAGAAAGAAATAACAAGGCAAAACTGACTGAGCAGGGCCATTCCATACATAGTTGTGGGGCTGACTTTGTCCCGTTTGTAGAAGACCAGAGGATCGATGTGTTTTGGCAGGGAATGCTTTCAGTAATGGCTGATAGTTTAGCCAGGTATCTCTGTGGGAAGGGGGAGGTAAAGACAAGGCCCCTTTGAGGATCTTTTAGGTTCTTGGAATTTTCTTTTACCCGTGGGAGTACAGAAGGGCTGAAGCACCAACTGGAGAGCAGAGTTGAAGGCAGCGGCTGTTTAGGTTTTCCGTATGAGTGGCTTGCTAGAATCTTTGGTAGGAAGTGGAGGTGTGGGCTGGGTAGTGTAGGAAGGCGAGAAGTGTGCTGTGCAAAATAAGTGCATCAAATCAGATGGCAGAAGTTTAATTATCCTGTGGTTGTCAAAAAATCAACCACAGAGTTAGGAGTAAATAGTGGGGTCTCAGTCTTGTGCACACACTGATTTATCTAACCCCTGTGGATACCATTGCGGGGGGATGGCTCAGACAGTGATAACCCTTATCCTCTTAATGCTATAAAAGCAAAATTTGCAGTTGGTGATACTTGCTTCTGTGTATGCCAGGTACCCTGTTATCTTGTCAATTGAGAACCACTGCAGTGTTGTTCAGCAGAAGAAGATGGCTCAATATCTTACAGAAATTCTGGGAGACAAATTGGATCTGTCTTCTGTGCACTATGATGATTCTACCAAGCTCCCTTCACCAGCAAGTCTTAAAGGAAAGATACTGGTTAAGGTAAAAGCCTGCTTTGTTTCTTCCATCCCTCTTTTATTTGTGATTGTTATGATTTCTGCCTGGTTATCACTTATACCTGAACTTAAATCATTTTACAAAAAGCAGCCTTTAAGAACCTGGTACTTAAGGTCCTGAACCAATGTCTTCTTGCTCAATAAGAACCTGTTTGCAAGCTCTGAATCATTTGTCTTTTTGTCTTTTTTTAAAATGTGTGACAGCAAGAGCTCTGCTAACCTACCTGTGTAAACATTTTGTGTTCTAGGGGAAGAAACTTCCAGCCACCATCAGTGATGATGCAGAGGAAGGTGAAGTTTCTGATGAGGACAGTGCTGATGAGATTGACGATGACTGTAAGCTGATGAATGGAGATGTAAGTTAAGCGACCATGTGAATGTAAATGTACGTGAAGTTTTCCCAGTCCTGTGAGAAGAAACCTGGTATGCGTTCTCTGGAACGTGGATGTTTTTTCTTGAATATAACATTTTAGTTTGCGTTAATTCTGGCTGGAATTTCTTTTTCCACTACCTTGTTTAATGATTGTGTTTTGTTTGTAGGCATCTACTAATAGGAAAAGAGTGGAGAACATAGCAAAGAAAAAACTTGACTCGCTGATAAAAGAATCCAAAATCCGTGACTGTGAAGATCCAAACAATTTTACAGTTACCACTCTACCATCATCAGGAAAGGCTGGTCTGAAATCAGATAGTAAGAAGGTGAGTATGTTTTATTGTACTGTCCCTACCCCTAGACCTGAATGTTGTTTTGTTTCTCTATGTAGCTACATAGTACTATTGTTTCACAGCAGTAATGCTTGTTCTACCAAAGGTCTGTGTCCAAAGTTGGGCTTTTAAATCTGCTTTGAGACTCCCCAGTAAAGATAGCTCAGTTTACCTGAGGTGTCTGCAGCTCTCATAGTACCAATGAAACTAAAGAGTGCTCGACACTTCCCTTAAAACAAGTCACACGAATTTTGCGGAGTCTGTTTGCCATTAGGTCCCTGTCTGTGTTAACTGGGATGATAAACTCAAGGATAACCAGATAGCCAAAGCATTCACCTGGGCTGTGGGAGATCCAAGTTCATGTCCCCAGTCAGACTTAGGTGGCACTGGGATTTTGAAGCTGTATTTTCCATTCCTGGATGACTGCCCTGACCACCGCTTTTTTTGCTCTTTCAATACATAAGAAAACACATTCCCTTCTTCTGTAATATTTTGTGCTGACATCTTATTAATACCTCATGTTGCTTTCCTAAAGGCTATATTATAAGGAAGAATGCTTTTCACATTTATGTCCATTTAATAGAAGCTTCTTTTTAATTTGCTGATAATGAGATTTAAATTTTAGCTGGTTTTGCGATTCACGCTTGATGCAGAGGGACAGGCTGTTACTGCAGATGAGTAATGAAGTATGGCAGTCCTTCAAAACATAAACTGAAATGCTAACCTCATCTTTCTCCAAAGTCCGGGGACTTCCCCTGGTGACTTCAGAGAGAGAGATGTTTAGCATTTCCATTTGCAGCGTTTTATTAGCTTGCTGACTAGATCATATATTCTCGAGTTGAGATTCATAGCTGAAATCATTCGGTTAATGATGATGCCAGGTGAATATCACTCTCAGATACACAGAGCTTTTTTTCTTGCTCACACAGCAATTGGAGCATGAAATATACACATGAAATGACTTTTCAGCAGAAAGAATTTTATTTTCCATTATAAAAAGTGTGTATGAAAGTTGGACTTTTTTCCTCATTTCTCTGTTCTATGCATTTACAATTTTATTTTAATTTTACACATTTATAAAAATGATCTCAGCCCACAGACTGTACGTCATGATTCAGAGACTAAAATTAGATGAGAACTAAAAAGCTTCCCAAAACTTTTTAGGGCATGAGTTTTGAATGTACTTTAAAGCCTAATGACTTACATGACCTATCAGTTATTCTTGTAAGAACCACTACAAGGCCAAGACTTCAAAGAATCCTTTTGCATAGTTGTTAACCAGAATAGTCTGTGTTTTATCAGTTTAGGGAACAATGAAACTATAAGGTCATATTAGAAACTGGTTGCACCAGTGGAGTATACGCAGTTTTAGGGATTATGAGAATTTTGTTTCTTTCTTACCACAGAGTATCCTAGTAGCATGGTGTGATGGGCAGAAATCAGTCCTGCTGCACTATGCTTTTCAAACATTGAGCTGGAAACCAGCCTGGTGGTAATGAACGTATGTATGCTGTCTGCAGCACGCTGTTCGGTTTGCTACATTATTCTTCCTGTTTGGTTGCTTTAGAATAAACTTGAGGATGATGCGGAATCTGGGGAAGACTTCAGTACCAATAAAAGGCCCAGCCGGTCACTGATGGGCAGTTTTTCTAAACGCAAGGTGAGTCACTGGGTATATTAGATCTTCTTCTCTAAATAATGTGTTCTCGGATAGGCTTTTTCTTTGTGCACAGCGGTGGAGAGGAATGCTGTAACTGCATTGTCTGGTAGAGGCTTGCTGTCAGACTGTTCACTGAGCACATGGGGTGGAAACTGATTATAAGTGTGCAAAACAGATAGTTTCAATGGACATCAAGGTCTAAAAGTATAAAAGATCTAATCTGCAAGACATTCCTTTGCACCTTTTATTGGAGGGTTTGAGACTCCTTTATAAAACGGCTCTGACCTCGGGCTGAGTCGTCCCCATGTGCATGCAAAGCGTTGTGCAGTACTGAGGATTACAAAAGCTGTCAGTTCTCATTTTCTGTACATACATATTCGTTGGCATAACAAAGCAGAACTGTATCCAGCTGCTCCATCGGCGTTCACCAGACAGGTCTGATATTATGGTTTTATTTCCTTGTGATGCAGAAAAAAGGAAGCAAATTGAAGAAGGCAACGAGTCTGGAAGAGGGTGAAGATGATTCAGATTCTCAAGGAAATTTAGCCAGGAGCTCTGTGCATTACAGCAGGTTTGTCAACGAGCAATTTCGCAATTTTGTTCCTAGAAAAGATACCTACATAAATGCACCCACTAAATAGATATGCTTCAGGTCTAGGAGCCAATTTGTTGGAGGAACGCGGCAGGAATCTGGTGTAAGGCTAGAGCTGATGTCTGCTGCAAGGTCATCAGAATGATCTCTTGGTGCCATTCAGACTAATTAGCAAAGTACTGTGGACCTAGCATGTGTTTTGAGCTCTTACCACCTCATTCAGCTGGCACATAGGCCATTTAATGGTGGCCCAGTGAATCCATTAAGGTGGATTTGCAGTGTATCAGGGCCCAGCTGATTTTATTTTATTGTTTTATAATTTACCAGATGAAGTTGCCTCAACTTTCAGGTGATGATTTTGATTTTTCTTTTGAAATTACCCCTTCAAAAATCCTGACACCAAAGATCCTTTGCAGGATGGTTGCTTAAGGTTTCAAAAGTAGGAAATTAGACCAGGCAGTTCTCTAGGATACTTTGGAGCTTTCTTTGGGAGATTAGTAGATACACTGTTAGTGATAACCTGAAGCAAAGGAGGAGGGTCAGAGCATTCATACTGTTTTTTGGGATTTAAAGAGGGGGTTTTTTGTTAGCGCTTGACTCGAGAAGTAAAAATATATGTGAATAGATATTCCATTAATTAAAGGCAAATTAATTTGTTTTATCTTTCTAGGATAAACCGACAGAAGAAAACAATGAAGCTGTGCAGGGCACTCTCTGACCTGGTGAAATACACAAAGTCTGTTGGCATCCAGGATGTTGAGACTGAAAGTAGGTAGAACTAAAAGTCTGCTGAAAATAATTGCTGTACAAAGAAATTGGAAGTTTATGTTCTTATTGTATTGTCTTATTGAGAGCTGGTTTTCTGTTTGTTTCTCCCCCACTCTGAAAAGATTTTAACGGAGGAGCTGCACACAGTAAAGCCATGCTACTTGGAAATAGCTGAACACTTGCCATTCAGAATCCCCAAAGTGAATCTAGAGTTGTGTGACAGCTTCTGTAAAGGACAAAAGGTTACTACAGGTAGTAAGTAGTACACGTATAGTCTTTGCTAGCTTGTATAGAAGCTGCTACACAACACTTACATCCTAGGAAACAACAGAGGACTTAGTTATGCTCTCGAGCAGAATGGTCTGAAGAGTGTTTCAAGCTTAAAGCTTAGATTTTTATGTACAATCTGAAAAAGCATTAAATGTCTAGAATATTTCACTCGTCTTTCTAAGTTGTCTGCATCTTATTTTGACAGGAATCAGTTTTAGTTGAAAGTGCCAGAAAGAGAGAATTGCTTGTCAGAAAACATATGTTCCTTGAGCAAACTCAAAACCTCTTAGAGAATTTTTTAAACTTCTTAATGAACATTCAAGTCATTCATTATATTTAACTTCATTTTCCCAACCATAACTCCTCCAATAAGGACAGTGGTTTTGCTGTAGTATAAGAAAACGATAGTTCCTTCTCAGTGGGATGTATTCAATAATACTTGATATTGAATTATTCAATAATGCTTGATAGTTATAAGGAACTAGGGCTATGTAGTTTTGAATGATTTAACTAGATGATAAATAAATAAATAAGGAGATTTTCTCTAATCTCCTCCTCTTTTTTTATAGTCTCTTCTAGCTGGCAAGTTTCATCTTTCAGTGAAACAAAAGCCCATCAGATACTGCAGCAAAAGCCAGCACAGTATCTACGCTTCAACCAGCACCAGTTGTCCCGCATCTACCCGTCGTCTTATCGCGTGGACTCTAGCAACTACAATCCCCAGCCATTCTGGAATGCTGGCTGCCAGCTTGGTGAGCAGGAAGAAAACTTGTTTATTTTTGTTTTATTTTGGGAGGGAGGTTTTAATAGGAGCTCTGGATTCACCCCTTAGAATACTCTTTTGGAGAGCTTTTCTCCCTGAAGCTGAGATGTATTTTTTTATAAGAGAATTTTTTCACAAAACGTTTGAGTTTTTGTGTCCAAGAAGTCAAATGTGGAAATATATTTAGGTGTCCTTCCTTTAGCTTGGTTCAGCAAACGAGACAGTTGTTAATGTCCTCCATGAGTACTATCACCTTTTTTGTCTGTCTGTTTCTTTAAATAGTTGCACTAAACTACCAGTCAGAGGGGAGAATGCTGCAACTGAACCGGGCCAAGTTTAGTGCCAATGGGAATTGTGGCTATGTCCTCAAACCAAACTGCATGTGTCAAGGTAAGAAAAAGCAGCCAAATTAGGGGATCACTTATTGCATGAGAAGAGTGGGTGTGGATCCTTAGGACAGTTTATTTAAAAATGCATTTCTGATGCTAGAAACAAATGAGCCAGAGGGTATCTGTCACTGAAGTCATCCCCAAAGTGACACTTCTTTCACATTATGTGACTTCTCTTTCTTCCAGGAGTCTTTAATCCAAATTCCGAAGACCCACTGCCTGGTCAATTGAAGAAACAGCTGGTTCTGAGAATTATTAGTGGTCAACAACTCCCCAAACCACGTGATTCCATGCTGGGAGACAGAGGAGAGGTATGAGTTCTTGTGTGTTGGGGAAGGTTTATTTCCATATCGGCTGGGCTAAAGATGAGGATATAACTTCTTGCAGTTATCTGTCAGGAGACATAGAACATGAATAAATGAGGTCATTAGCATCCTAGATCTTTAGGTGATTTTCTTCACTTCTAAACATCACAGCAATAGTTTGGTGTTTTTCCTCCAGTTGTCAATACAGTATATCCAGAGGCAAAAAAGGGCCAATAAGCTCATCGTGATGAGTTTCTACTCACCGTAGTAGTCCAAACATCCTCCTTCCTCCAACAGTAGGGGAATTAGCTTGTGCGGAACATAATCTTGGAAGAAAACTATCTGAGCCCATGAGTGCAGGTCCCTGCATCTGCAAACAGTCAGATTTTAAATGACGACTGTAGAAGTGCCCACACACTGTACAAACTTACTCCCTGTGTCAGGAGCCAACAGTATATAGGAAAATCAACACTGTTAAGATAAAATGCTGAAGTAATCTTAAGAAACAGTCCGCACCCAGTCTGTCCAGATATCAAACTCAGTTATTTTAACGCTGAGCAAGGGTTAGTTTAAGTAGGTTGGCTCATCTTCCCAATCTTCGGTGCTCCCTGGTCTGATTGTTGTCAGTGTCTGAGCTAAGTTAGGTATTTACACTGCATAAGCTACCCTTAGAAATAAAAGGTCTGGTGAAAGCTACACTAAGTTAGGTGGTGTTTAAAGTTCTTAATAATTAAGTCAGTAACGTGCAACAGCCATGTTGTAAAAGCTGTGTGCTCGAATTTCTTCTTTGTCACTCGCTTTTCTGTATTTGCTACTTTCTGTTTTCCAGATCATAGATCCATTTGTGGAAGTAGAAGTTATAGGCTTACCTGTTGACTGCTTCAAAGAACAAACTAGAGTAGTTGATGATAATGGTAAGACTTTCTGGGGTTTAGGGAGTTTTTTTATGGATGAAACATCCTCTGTCAGGCAAGATTTATTCATAAAGATATGAGCAGATTAAATTTGGAGGCTATTACAGCAAAGCACTGAAAAATTGTTTTAAGCATTCTTGATGTCAATCAGACTTCCGTCTTGAACTCTTCAACTTAGTTGGAATAATGTTGTGAAGGTCTTGGTGTAAAACAAATCATTTGACTTCTCACTGTGTATGAGAGAAGGATATTTAAAGAGCTTGCTCTGACAAAAGAAAGTCAGGTTGTCCAAACACCTTCTGAAAGCCCAGCCGAATTGAAGTAAGATCCAGCTCTGTTTCCTGTAAATTCTTGTGCTGTTGTGTCTCCTGCTGGAGCTGGGACTATTGCGTTTTCCAAGAACAGTGATCAAACTGTTAGGAAAACTGGCGTGACATTGCAGTCCAGACATTCCTTTTGTAGGGAGTCGTCGTCTTTCCTGCATCTTGTGAACCAAATATCTAAAAGCTGATTCCTTCATTCCGAGGTTTTAACCCAATGTGGGAGGAAACGTTGGTCTTCACAGTACACATGCCAGAGATTGCACTGGTTCGGTTCCTTGTGTGGGATCATGATCCAATTGGGCGTGATTTTATTGGGCAGAGAACCATAGCCTTCAGCAGTATGATGCCAGGTAAGACAGAAATGGTGATGTCCCAAATCAGGCGTCCAGGACGTTTTTCTGTGATAACTGAAGCTGCAAATGCTGGATTAGTGTGTGTGCACTTGTCTGCTGCAGAAATTTCTGGTCAGAACAAGAGACTGCGAGTTTGGACCCTGAGTTCTCTGCCTTGGTTGCCTTCTGACTTGTGATAAAGTTAATTAACTCAATTAACTCTGTGGGACTAGATTCTCAAAAAATGGGTGAGAGTGATAAGCAGGATGGCTAAATATTGTGGACTTGGAGGACTACCATACAGAACCGAACTTCTGTTATCGCACACTGCTTTTTCCTCTGTTTTCTTCACACCAGTTTTGAGTGGTGTTCTTACTGTCGGGACCAGTTGAACCTGGAACAGGTAGTTACCTGGTCTGATGGTGGGATCGTGGTTATTAAATGCTATTTTCTTTCAGTTTGCTGTTTCTGTTTTCAGTTCAGGCTTTCACATTAAAGCTCCTCTGTGTATATTTTTCTTTCCAAGTAAAGAAAAACGTTTGTCTTTAAGATGGAAAACAAACATCCAGTCTCAATAAAAAGAACTTGGTTGCAATATTAAGAGCGGGCTGTAGGTCCCCATGGGAGAATGTAGCCAAGTTTAAGTCATGATCGACTGCAGCAATAAAGGGACACTGACAGAAACAGGACGCAGCTTTTTTACAAACTAGAAGGGACCAGCAGAACTGGCAGTGCAGTCTGGGAGTGGTGCAGCTCTCGGATAACTGGTGTGGCTGGGTGATGCACAAGCCAGGGCGCTTGTCACACGGAGGAGCTGGGAGAAAACGGGTTAATTTCTTTTGCTGATTACAAAAGGAAAGTCTCTAGGTGCTCTTTCTATCCCCTGTGTCAACTCTCATCAGCTTTGTTCCCCCTGTTTCAGGTTACCGCCACGTGTACCTGGAAGGTATTGAAGAGGCGTCCATCTTTGTTCATGTGGCGATCAATGACATCTGTGGTAAGGTGAGTCCCTTCCGCAGCTTGTGTATGACAGACCGTGTTTGGTGTCACGCCCAGTGGGTGAGAAAAATGCAGGAAAATGCAGGAAAAATATCCAAATCCATGTGAATAGCTCCGCGCTGAAAGTAAAGCCCTAACTTCAAACTCTTCCTAGGCCAGCTGAAAATGAGACAGCTTCTTTCCCCACAGTGCTCTGGAGTTAGTTCCTTCTATGGTATTACTTTCAATAAAATTCAGGTACCTTACCAGGCCTCGAGAATCTCAGAACCAGTTTGTATCCGCTGGCAGTGGCAGGCTGAGCTCTTTGCAGCCCCCGGCTGTCACACCAGCTCGGTGGCAGCAGGAGGCGGTGTTGAACAGCTGGAGTCCGGGCTGTCCCCATCTGCCAGCTTCCCCTCAACCACACTGGCTCGGCTTTTGGAGAGTTTTATTCCCTTTTCACGTTGTGAGTCTCTTAGACATGCCTTATAGCTGCTTTGGGCGTGGTGGTGATAAGATGCTGGGGCTGAGTACTGATGTGATTAAAATACAAGGATTTTGTACACGTTGGGGGTTTTAAATGCATAATTTTTAATAAAAGCTACTGAAAATATGGAACAAGGATTACACAGCCCTTTCTGGTTTCGACTCTGAATCATGTTCTACTTTGAATTTTTTAGGGGGCGGAGTAGTGTTATGGACAGAAAAATCACCACAGTTATCAGCCTGGTTTTACCCTTCTCTTATTAATGCAGATATTCTAATGCAAGGATTAACTTTTGGGGGCACTTTTTCTAGATGCAGATATCATACCTGCTCAGTAGCTTGATATTGCTAAAGCAAAATCTTAGATTTTCTTTGCCTTAACTTATGTTTAACCGAAATCTCTTTTAGATCGCACTGTTCCCTGGAGACATTTTTCTTTGTCTGTCTGTGCTGTAGTCTATTAATGTATTGCAGAAGTTCTTGTGGTTTTCTAGATGTGCGTATCTCCGGGATCCTCCCTCACTGTTGTTTTGCCTTTACTCTGTCTGTTTGTGATTTCAGTGGGCTTCTCTATGTCAAAAAAGTCTACTTTTAGAAGCAGAGCGTTTTTAGACACCTCGAAGGTACCCCCTCCTGTCTCCGGGAGGTGCAGTGACCACCACCACACTCCTGCATGCTCTGATTAGCTGCTTCATTAGCATCAGTGTTTCCTTATGAGCATTTTGAAGCTCTTCAACTCGTGTAACATGAATTGCACATTTGACTTGGTCAGTTCTGTTGGGTTGTTGATCATAGAGCCCTCCATGTATGAAGCAGATCCAGGATAAGAGTCTTTCTATACCCTCCCTTTCTCTCTTCTTTGAGTCTCTACCTCTACTGTCTTCTCTGGTGTATTATAAACCACTTTTTTCACATGGAAAAGAACATTAACATAGAGAAGAATGTTGCTAAATTGTGGGAAAGCCTCTTGTGCTGTTTTCCAGCTCTGCTTTAAAGAATGAAGTAGCCGTGTAAAACTGGACTAGAAGTTGAAAGCATGTGTTCTGGATCTCCATCGAAATGGCTCTCTTTTTTACCCTTTTTTTTTTTTCTTAAACCTTGGGGGTTTTTTTTCCTAAGTTAATCAAATTTGTCTTTGGGTTCTTGAATCAGTCCATCGATTCAAGTAGTAGTGGCTAGCTTAACAAAGAGGCACCAAAGAAGCTAGAATGGTACCTGGAGCCCCGCACTGTATCTCACCCATTCCATCAGTGCTTTTCTTTTCTTTTTGTTGGATATTGTTTGTCTGTGTGTATTTATGACAATTTTTTCTGGGTTTTGTAAATATTTATTTTGTCTGATTTCTATAGCAATAAATTCATGTACTTGCCAACTTGTTTCCTTGAACATCTATCCATCAAGTCCTACAAAGCAAAATCTGAAATGCATGAGCATGTACCCAGATATCTTGGGGTGAAAGGTAGACCATTGTAATTAAAATGAGACTTTTCCGTGCCATTGCTCAGCACTGCATAAACATGACCTCACATGGCACTGCAGAGTAAAAATTGAACTGACAGCCGTGCTAACAGCATGGATGCTGATCACATTTTATCATGGGTTTCTTACAACGCATTTCAGTCACAGCCTTATGTACTCTATTTTTATTCATACTTTATGCTGCAACTATTAGAGTCTGATCTAACTGGGAAATAAAGGGAACAAAGGAGGAGAAGCAGATGAGAAAGGAAATACCTCTTTCTCTGCTTTCAGTGATTTTTGTGTTCGAGGCTGTGTGTACAGAGCAAACCCAACATACTCTTTACCAGGCATCAGCCTGTTCCTTTAAAAGTTGGCAAGTATACCCGGAATGTTGACAGGAATGCTGAAAACCTCCGTGTCACTGGAATGTGAATCAACGGTCTGATGGTGGGAGATTTATGATGATGAATATTTATGTTTAATGCTTAAGTTCTGAAGTATATAAAGGACTGTATTACCACGCTGACTAACTTCGCTTGTTTATAGTGTTCCTCCAGTGATGAAAACATGCGTGAGTGTCTGCGGGGTGGTAGGGGATTATCCAATGTAATCACGCAGGTAGAAGGGGAAATACTTGATGACCATTTGTCATGCATTTAGTTCAACTGCTTTTGATGACGTTTGGATTTTCCATTCAGTTGAAGTGTAGCTCTCCTTTGTATTGAAAAAAAATTATAGTCTTACGCCCCCTGTTTATTTCCCTGCAGTTCCCAAAGAAGGTAAATCTCCATTTGAACATCCAATTTGTTATTATCTGTTTTAAGTCACAAACATTCTTTAGCTCAAGAGGTCATTATCAGCAAAATTCTGTAACAGCCTCATGTTGCATGACAGATAAAATGAAAATTATTTTAAAGTAACTTTTTAAAATTACCACCATTTCTATAGCTTGCTTTGTGTTTTGATTTGGGGTTTTGGGCGTTTTTTTGTTTCTTCTTTTCATTTCCTCAGAGCTTTCAGTTTTGATTCTAGAGCTGGGACCTCTGTTCCATGCCACAAATTTCTTGTCTACTGTAGGAGTGCTAGTCACTGTCTCCAGTTTGAGACAGGAAGAATTAGATTTGACAGCATCTGATGTCCAGTTGTGTGCCCAAGTATAATGTTCTGCACAAGGCGGATAAATCTCTGTCCTGTTCCTGGTTTAGTTCTCATGCTGCTGATACGAACACGGCAGGAGACTTGGTGTGTGCAGATATGAAGTGATCATTTGTACGTGAGTTCCTGTGCCCAGAGGAAGGCACTTGCATTTTCATTTTCTATTAAGGACTTTTTTTTTCTTCCCCAATTTTCCAGGCCAAACAAGCTCTAGGTCTAAAAGGCCTGTTTCTCAGAAATCCAAAGCAGGCCTCTCTGGACAGTCATGCTGCTGGTCAGCTCCATCGCAAACATTCCTTTAGCAGCCACATCTTGAGACGGACAGCCAGTGCACCCACCAAAAGCCACAAGAAGAACAAGAAGGGCTTTCCTGAAATTGCTTTTGATACAAAAGACAACAGCTCTGAAGGGGCCGGTGAAGATGGTGAAGTGGAAGCTGCCTCACAGCCTCGCTTTGATCAAGAGCCAGACAGTGCCTCTCTGTCACCAGCTCCCCGAGATGGTGCCAGTGGGCAGGTACATGGCAGGGGGTTGAAAGGTAAGGCCCATGGTTCTCATAAAGCCAAAAGCCAGAGCTGTGCTCAGGGGGGTGCTGCTTTCAGTGAACCCCTGCAGAGGTCTAACAGGGTCCGGCTTCAGGAGCACCAGGGCGAGAAGCAAAGTGTCTTTGCACGCTGTGCCATCAACAGCTCTGGTAGGATTGGAGTGGCCACCAATTGTATGAAATGCATGATTGGTTCCAAAGAAAGCCCAGATCTAGAATGCAAGTGGAGTGACCATCCTACCAGGCCTATTGCTAAAGATCTCCTTCACCATGATCAGTATAGCAGTATAACTGGAGAAGAGAGGGTAGAGCTAAAGACCTGGGCTGTTACAGGCCAGCCCAGGCAGCAGCCAGATCTGCAGTCTTGCAGCAGCCCTGGAACTGCCGATGATCTAACAAGGAGCACTCAGTCTTTTGTGACCCCAGGGAAGAAAAATGTTGACTCTAAATGTCATGGAATAAAGGCTCATTCCCGGCAGCGGTGGCAGTGCCACTCGGGTGGCAAGTATGGAAGCACTGTCAACTTGGTTCCAGCCAGCAATGGCTCTATATCCTCCAACTCCAGCAGTCTAGAAAGCCTTGGAAGTCCAGAATTCCCCAAGCGCTGGTCTGAAACTTCTCGAAGGCAAGTGGGCACCCTACAGAGGGAAATGAATGCCTTGTTCGTTCAAAAGTTGGAGGAAATTCGAAGTAAATCCCCTATATTCTTTACTGGTAAGACCAGATTTTCTTCACCCTTCTCCACCTTAGATCACATCATTGTCTCAGCTTCTGCATAGCGTCTCTACTTAGAAGCTCCTTTATGTTGTTTTGCGATCAAGAGCTTTTTATTTTTGGCAATGACAGAAAAAATGTCTGCATAGATATTATTTTATTTTTTGCCTAGACGTGTCTGGTTTAGATTAGTCCTTTCCATTCCTAGCTCACCATCTGCAGTAGTAAAACTGTCAAGAGTCCATGAATGTTTGGAGTGTTTGTTCAGAGCTTTTTGTTTCCTTGTTTTCTAGTGAATGTGGTATGATACTAAGTGAATTTTAAGATCCAAACCAGAGCATTAAGTAGAGATTGAATATGGGAAACCAGTATTAACAAACAATATTTCCATTATCGTCAATTGTGTTTCACTGAGGGATAACCACATCAGAAATGATCTCTGACGTGCGCGTTGCTGACGACAAAACCAGTTCCTTCTTCAAAGAACTTGCAGGATTACTGCCATCAGTCCAGGGATTACTGGGTGGAATTCTCTGGGCTGAACCCAGCAGACCATTCTGGTCCCAGATGCATAAATCCCCAGTACGCAAACGTTTATAGATGTGCTTAGTGTTATGTACACAATTTGACTGTGACTGGAGGGCACAGTTGCGTAACATAAAACAGCAAGGTACGTGATCTGATGTTACTTGATATCAGCCAAGCTGATTTCCCCACTGCCAAGCAGAACGTATCCATTTAAAGGGAGGCTGCTTAAGGTACAGCATTTTAGAGGTGTTGGTAAAGGTGGCAAATAAGAACAGAGGCAACCAAGGTATATATTTGAATAAGGCTTTTTTTTTTTTCTCCTGATTTGGGAAAGGAAGAGATTTTGACAAGATTATTTCTGTTTCATGGATTGTGAAGAAGTGAGGAAATACAGCTTTTGTGCATGGCTACAAGAGCTTCTCTTTAAACCCCTCCCCCTTAATTGTCTAAGGAATTTGGACATTAATGGTTACATTTTCAGGCACAGTTAAGTGACTTTCATGCTTTTTGAGATGTAATCCCTTTTCTAGTAACAGATTCTGTCTGCTGACCTATCATGGGCTTCTTTGAAAGCCTTATACAGAAATTTATCATACTCTGTTTGATCAGTTTAATCTGTCTACAGTTTTCTCTATTTCTCTTTTTTAATATCTTTTTCTAATATCTGCTTTGAGCTTTTAGGAAAATACCAGGACAGTGGGAGAGAGAGAAGAGAAGTTTGCCGGTTCCCATGACTTAAAATCAACCCAAAGCAGCGGAACTCTTTCTATGCCTAAATTATTGGCGTTAGGCTTTTCATAAGCTCTGAGTAGTGTGACATATAAAACTGTTTCCCATTACCAGTGCCAGCTCCCCCGCCAGCCCCCCAAGTCACTAAATAAATATTGTGATATGCTTGAAATTTGATTAAATCCATCTGACTTCTCAAGCATGGAATCGGCAAACCTTTCAAATGGTGAAGTAGTCACTTGGACTGCACGCTGATGGTCCAGTGACAAGCATGGTGTTTGCTTTCCCCATCGCCTGCTATTTTAGTGGCTTGGGCCAAGAAACCAAGGAAACCAGGACCGTTGGCCTAATGTGGCTGCATCTCGGAATTAACATTCTGTTGATGGGAAGTGCCACAAGGGTAAGATTGGAAACTCTAGTCTCTACTTGTGCCCTGTATGGCAACAGCATTACAGTTTGCAGGATTTTGCCTCTTAAATGTACCTTAATCTGTGCTGATGGCTGAGCCTGGATGGGGAGAAGGGGAGCTCACCGGGCTGCTCAGCTCTAGGCGCCTCCCGATACTGAGAAGTCTGTTGGGTTGTGAACGATGGGGTTTGCTGATGGGCACACATGCCTTTCCCTTTTAACGCTGCCAGCTCCTGTGGCACAGGCCATTGAACGCTCTCTCCATCGGTAACCTCTTCACTGTGCTGGATTGGAAGCAGTGGTGCTGAAAGGAGAGGCCCAATATCTCCTTGGCCTTTTCTGGTGATGTGGATTATTTTTTTCCATAGCATTAGGAGAGGGCTTTGGAGCAGAGGCAGCCAGCTTCCATTCCCTGGTCCAGTGGAGAGCTTTTCTTGAATAATAGCAAAACTTGCTGTTTATTTTTCTATGACAAAGTAATGGACTTAATATCCATCCATTTATGGATTCCCCTGAGTGCTCTGGTTGGTCAGAAATTCTTAGGATCCTACAAAAATGTGTGAATATTGCTGTGTGTTTCCCTTCCCTCCCTCAGCACTAATTTATCCTGTTACCTGCACCTGCCTTCCCCACATTAACTGGATTTTTCCTCTGTTCTGTCCTATTATTCCACATGCACACTCTCTCTCTCTAGTTAAGAACTGAAAGGACAAGCAAGTCAAAGGTAACTGTCTACTGAGTGTCACTGATTCGAGACCCTTGTTGCCTGCAGTCCTGGGTTTTGTTTGTTTCCTGCCTTACAGCCCTCTGCTCCCGTAGTCTTAAGGTTGTTGGCTGGCTCCCTGGTGCTGTGCTAGTACTCAAATGCATGTGTGCATCGTGGTTTGGCAATGTGGGAAATAGTCTCTTTGGCATGATTGGGCTCTTAGGGCGCAGGTTATAAACACTGCAGACAGATGGAACATTTTCTTCAGGTAATGCGTGGCTGTAGTGATTCTTCAGGATTGCTCTGTCAGCCTGGTGTTCAGGAACACGCGTCTGTACAGCGTGCTGAAAAAGAAACCGCAAACTTTTTTAGGAAAACAAATTTGGTCTGGTTAAAGCTTTTATTTTTAAAAGGCCCATTGACTACATTCCATTGTAAGCATACAGATGATTTAACTTATAATCTGCTCCAGAAGTCCTATGCAGCTTCTCTTCTGAGTAATGGGTCGTTGGGATTGTATTTGCTGGGTGGGCAGTGGTGGTCTGGTTATCAGATGTGGTCTGATTATGATCTGACATACTGATATGTTGAGTGCTGGAAGGGGAAGAGCAATTTGAGGGGTGCTGGATGGTGGAGCAAGAAAAGTTAGTTTATGAGAGGAAACACACAAGACAGCAAGGAGTTGATGGGTACAGTTGTCGTTTGAACCAGGTAATCAGTAACAGAGTGGTGCTGTGCATGGACTGAGATTTTTGGAAAGCTAAAACTGAATGAGCAGGAAATTTGGTGCCTTTAGCCAGGTGTTTGAAATTGTAAGTTATTTTAAAAATCATGATTAATATATGATTAGCAACTACTACCTTCAAAACAAAATGTTAACATACAAAGAGTAAATCTTCAGCGAAACTTCAATCTGCCAGAGCTAATTAACCTGGTTTCTTTCTTTTTCTTATCTTCTCATGTCTCCCAAGTAGATGTCTGCCGTTTCTCAATGCAGAGGTCAGTCACTTCTTTGTGCAGCCTAGAAACGATCACTGAAGAGCCCGCTATTGCCAATGAACACCATCATGCCAGCCTTTTCTTCCCTCTCCCCGTAACTCCTTACAGTGATTCTGAAGAAGGGTCTGTGTCCGATCATTCCGCTGAATCTCACTCAGAAGCAAGCAGCACCTCCACCCAGCCTCAAGAACCCACTAGAGAACAAAGAACAAACGTGGCTGCAGAAGATCAAGTGCGGGTAGTCACGAGAGCAGCTGACACAAGTTTAGTAGCCCAGGAAGATGAGAGGACAAGCATGGCAGGATGTCTCAAAGAAGAAAATGGTTGGACAGAGGCATGCAGTGAGGCTGAAGAGCAGCACGGATTGGCAGTGCCTCCTCTATCGGCCAGGCTGGTGGTGCCGGCAGGTAAGACTGCTGGCCAGCCTGTTGAAAACCGCCAGGAGCAGAATGGCCAACAAGGACAGGTATTACCAGACATGAAAAGCACTGTCGAATCCAAAGGGCACAAACTTGGTGCAGCAGCTGTCCTACAGCAGCAGAACATGATTAACAGCACACAGACAACTTTGCCTCCAGAGACTTTCGAGAAAGCCCATGCTGCACAGGCTCTACCTGTTCCTGTTTCTCAGACAAGCTCTTACATGTTAGTAAGAAGGTCAAAGAGTGAAGGACTGAAGGTGTCCGACTCCTCAGCCTTAATAAAAATTCCAAGCAGCCTGTCTCCAGCAGCGGAAGTATACTTCGATGCCACTGTTAACGACCGAATCTGGAGCAAGCTAGATTGCAGCAATCATCGTGACAGCATGTCTTCCTCTTCCAGCATGTCCTCCAATGACACTGTGATAGACCTCTCTCTACCCAATCTAGCTCGCAAAAGCCTCCCAGATCTTGGCATCCGTCATGAACCTTTTGAGCCTCTTGCTGTGAGAAAGGGTATGCGCCCACGATCTGCTACCACGTCCAGTAACGAGATGCCAATGGTGAGCAAGAGCAAATCCAATCCTAACCTGAGGTCTGGGCAGCTGCCAGCAGATGAATTGTGCCCCCGTCCTCTTGCCAGGAGCCCTCAAGATGCATTCTCGTCCATTCCTAGGAGGCACACCTGGAGCAGGCTGTACATAGAAAGCCTCAGACAGTCTTCTAACAAATCCAAAGCACACGATATGGTTGAAAATAATCAGGCAAAATCCAAGAGTCTTGGAGACCTTACCTCTGATGATATCGTGTGCACTTTTGAAAGCAAATACCGTAGCATCAGCAGGAGTTTTGTCACTCGATCAATGCGGGAACAGCGCCGCTCTTCAGGCCTGAGATCCTCAGTCAAATCCCAGGATGAACTGACTGAACAGCTGAGGAAGCTGACAGCCTTTCAGCAGG
>NW_010431083.1:31849-35229 GCF_000710305.1 Buceros rhinoceros silvestris | reverse complement strand
CAGCAGGAGAACGATATCACTTCCCCCATCAGTCTTGATCCAGCTGAATCTGAAGAGGAAGGGGAGAGCTTGGGACTCCTCCGCAGGTCTTCGTCCCGCAGCCAGAGCAGGGTGCGGTACATTGCCAACAGGGCTAAGCAAGCTCAGGAGAGACAGCGGCTGCAAAGCCTCGGCCAGCTCGGTGGGAGCCCCATCGAGGAGAGGGGGAATCCCGAGGGAGCCTGCAGCGTGGCGAAAGCGGTTTGTACGGATGTAGCTTCTCCTGCCACGGTTACATCCCAGCCTAAGAACCAGACTGATAACGCTGACACAGAAGTCTTCTTTATGCTGAAACTGTAGTTCTGGGGAGCACTGAGTAAGGCGATGTTTACATTCCTGTCAAAGCAAACTACAGTAACCAGAGAGGCACAGAATATCCTCGTGTGGCTTAGTGCTTCCTGGCCTTCCCTTCCTTGTGTCGTGACTCCAGGAGAGCAGATTAATGTTAAATTCATCAGCAGTTTGTGGGAATAGAACAATCAAGTGAAAGCAGAGACTTGCATTTTTATATTCCTAATGATCTGACCTCCTTTTTTTTTAATTAGACTTTTTCCAGCCTCAGATTTGGCATCCTCTGTGTGTGACCACTTCTGGCATTTACAGTTCGCTCTGTGCTAATCTCATGTTCTTTAATAATTTCAGTAATTGCTTTACACATTTATGTGATAACGACAGCAAAGGTAAATTTTGCTCTTGCAAATTATGGATCCATGAAAAGAGGCTGGATTTAAAATCACGGTCCCTGTTCTGTTTTGGGTTTTGGAAGAGTTCAAGGCTTCTGAGTGTGTCTTTTCTGGGAAATACGCAAAATTGCAGTGCAATTGTTTCCTGAATTAATCATTTGGTAGATAAGGTCCATGTTCCATTGGAGAATTGTTTATTTCGATGAAAATCCATGTGGTCTCACTCTCTGAAGGCGAGCTCTCACTCTGTTCCAAAGCAATGCCTTTTTAAACCAGGCTTCTTTATAGATATAAATATGTATGTTCACACATCCGTGTGTGTGCAGGTACATGTCTGCACACACATGTACACGTGCACACTCTTAAACTGAGCTGTCTCTCAACATCATCTGTGGGAACGAGACAGGAGAGAGAAGGGATTTACTAAAAATTGGCAGGAAATATCTTCTGACTTTAATTCAGAACAGACTAAAAAGCTGTTAGTCTGTCCCTGGAAACTGCACTGTCCCTTCGTTACGGTGTTTTAACAATGCTGCTGTACATAGCACTTTTGGGATGAATTTTACTATTTCTGTATTGCACTGCCATGCAAAATTTTCAATGATATGTTTTAAAAAAAGAGATATTTAATTTTTTTAGATGGACGTGTTTAGAATTAAATACGAACCTAACAGAATCATTTTTCCTCCCCATTTTTTTTTTACATTTTATTTTCAAGGATGTTGTCCCGTCCCCCTCTTCACCCAATGATTGTCATTTATTATAGATGTACATGTTATCACTGATGGAGAAGATTGTTTACTGAGATGTGTTTTAAAGAGAAACAGAGGTTTAATTTTATTTCAGGCTACATAGTGTCCCTATTATTGAGAGCATATTTTGCTTCTGTTGTAATGATTCTTTTGTGCATATTGCAAAATCTAAAAATTTGTTTGTAAAACCACCTTACACTGCTAAAATAAACATATTTAACCTTCCAGCTGTTGACTCTTTAGCTGTAACATAACTCTTTTTCTATGCTGCTGAAGTTTGGTGTGTAAACATGGTTAATTCTATCTTCCTTGTTTTACAAATTCCTCAGCTTATAACATGTAATTTTACTCTTTTTCAGAGGGGTAGCCATTCCCGGTCCAGCTCAGGTTTCCTCAGGTCCACCAAAACGCATGCAGGAATTGGTAGAGACTGGGATTCTGTTCTTGCATGATGCACAGCACACGGATTGTCTCGAAGCGTTGTCTTTGTGTGGCAGCCAGTGCTGGCTTTAACTCAGGTAGTTTGCAGCTGAACAGTCCCAGTCCAGGGACCTAATCTGTTCTTTCAGCTGTCCGAGTAAGACAGAGCTGCTTCATTGCAGAGGTTGTTTAAAGCCTGGCTGAAAATACTGCAGCAAAAATTTGCTCTTCACCTGTCTCATTGAAAAGTGTCTTCTGTTCTCTTCCTGTCCCAGCAAAGAGCACAGTTCGTGCTCTCATCTGAAGCGTTGTCAGCTTACTTGTGGGCTGTGGGGCTAGAAACGAGTCCTTGGTTTCTAATTTCAGTATCACTTGACTACAAGCATTTAAACTGGGATACCAAAATGTAAGGCTAGCTGCAGCTGATGTTACCGTCATGACATGGACATAGGGGCTGGGAAGGGTTCAGTTCTCCAATTAAATCTTTTCAAATGGTCTTCAGTATGTTTTGTCTAAATATATTCTCTGTTTTCCACCCTGGCTCAGATCTTCATTGCTTGTCTTCATAGTTTGGGTGAGAGGCCCTTGAGGTTTGTGCAACAAAGGTTTGGAACGTGGAAGGTTTGAAGTGACCCGACAGTATCACTGCATTCTCTGAAGGACAAGAAGGTAAATCGGCAGCAGAACATGTGAGCTGCCGAAATTAGTCCCACATTGTGTCTTAACACAAAGCAAATTTCATTAACATTCTCTAGATGAAATAATAACTCAAGTAATTCTTGAGTTTGGGGCTGAAAAGCTGCAGGCAGTTGCTGCTTTTTTCTATCTGTAAAGCAAGAAAATATATGCAACTTGACAGCTTTGGAAGGTTGGCAAGCTGTGCTGATGTTTAATAATTGGTTTTCTTGGTGGCGTGTGTAGAGAGAAGCTTGGGGAAGACAGCTGAGATGCCCAAGCTGCTGCAGAGCTTCCCATCTTGAACGATGCGTGCAGTCAAGTGGGGAGTGCGTTTGGGTTCCTTAAGTGTGGACAAGTTCCACCTCCTGTGCAGAACGAGTTGTAATGGTTCACTCTGCTGAACTCCTCTGAAGGGGCTTTTGTTATTACAGTGCCTTGATGTGAGAGCTATAAACCACCAGGCCAACAGAACCAGCCTCTTGGCAGCGTTGTGCTTTAGCTCGCGTTTTAAGTGGAACTAGTAAATGGAAGGATGAGGGGGACAGGGATTTCACATCTGCGCCCGTGTGTTATACAGACCTGTATGACCCAGAGAGGAATTTAATGCTTCACCCTGAAACTCGGACCTTCTTCCTCCAGCTGGCCAGGTGTTGTGAGGAAATACTGGATGCATATAATGGTTTGGGGGGTTTTTTGGTGTTACACGTGAGTTACCCAGCTGATTTCCCAAGACAGTCACAGCCTGGAGAAAGTTTTGAGCAGCTTACGCTGCCAATGGCAGGAGGGATGGGGACGGCTTTGACGGGTC
>NW_010431083.1:31343-31767 GCF_000710305.1 Buceros rhinoceros silvestris | reverse complement strand
GAGAGCCGCGGCTGGGAAAAGTTTTGGGGCAGCTGCCGCTGCCAATGGCAGGAGAGATGGGCACGGCTTGACGGGTCACTGTTCTGAAGAGAGAGGACTTCTACAGGACGGCACAGCAGCCCAGCAAGAGGATCTCTGAGGCACAATGGGCTGTTCAGCTGCTGGACTGAACTGCTTCCAAGCACTGGCTCTTTGCGGGCTGTAGTCTCCTCTCTTCCCCCCCAACCCCGGGCACCCCTGGAGTCTGCAGTATGAGCTGGCGGGTTCTGCTGAAGCCCCTTAGCTCGGCTCCTCCCTCTCTTTCATCTTTATAAGGGTGATGAATGTCTGTGAGCAGCCAGTGTTCCAGCAGTTTATTGTGCCTGTGCAGCGAGTCGCTCCTGCTGGTGCCAGACGAACGGAACTAGGAGAGGCCGGGAGTAAT
>NW_010431083.1:30837-31222 GCF_000710305.1 Buceros rhinoceros silvestris | reverse complement strand
AACGGAACTAGGAGAGGCTGGAGGAATTGCTGTAGGTGAGACACTGCCTTCCATCCCTGCTGTTCTTGCGCTAGATGATGAGGATTGAAGCCTGTGTGCAGCAGGCTGTCTCCTTCCGAGCTGACGGGTCATCTTTTCCACTGCTGCGTTAGTCCCAATGCCTGCCTTCGGCAACACATACAGAAGGCTCATGCAGGAGTAACGTTGTCTTTGGTTTTTTACATTTTGAAAGACTGAAAACCTGAGAAGTGAGCACTGATTCTAGCAAAGTAACATTTTGAATCCTTACTGTGTTTCGCTCTAAAGCCAGCGTGAGAAACCGGTGTAGTTCCTCCCCAGGTAGATGGCGAGTGGATGTTGCAGGGGTTGGCTCATTGAAGAGCGT
>NW_010431083.1:26829-30723 GCF_000710305.1 Buceros rhinoceros silvestris | reverse complement strand
GTCAGAGGAACTCGTTGCACATGGTGTGGACTAAACCCCTCCGCCCGCCCCTTACTCTCTCTCTAACCGAATCCATTTGTCCTTAAAAGCCTCTAGTACTAAGTTAGAGCTAGGGGGGTGTGTTAGCCTTCACAAAAGTTCCTTCTTGTGCTTTTTACAGGCTGTTTGTTCCTGTAGACAGTCAGCAGCCAGTGGGTTAACCCTTTCCTTTCAAGGGGAGACAAGCTTTGACTAGCGGTTTTTGAAGGAGGCCACTTCAAATAGAGATAATTTTGTAGCTTGTACCAAATGGTAAAGAAAAGTAGCAGTAGTTTACAGGTTAAATCTTGCTGCAGTGTTGGTTATGCTGATCTCACATGTGACTGTTTTCACCTGGAGACCTTTGTTTTTAATTGGGACTCTTCAGAATGAGGTTCAGAGAACCCAGGATGTGCTGATTTTAACCCAGTGATGAGGAACAGTAAAACCAGCTTTAACAACTTGCCTTTCGTCTCCAGCAGGAAGTTTCCATTAGACAGCAGCTACTTCTGCTCCAATGGACAAAGGTCTTCACTTCATGTTCTGTGTGATGACGACCACACTGCTCCTGAAAGGGTCAAGCCAGACAGGTGAGAAAAATTATCCAGAAATGTTGCCTGCATCCAAACCTGGGTTTGTTGTTCCTTACAGAGCGTTAATTCTTTTGTTCTTAACTGCTAGTGCTTACACGATTTTGTCTTAATCTAAGAATTTGCTTTTGAATTGGTTGTTAAGTCATCACCAGGCCCTACCTTCTTACAGCTCGTGGTCCTCAATTGCTGTTATTGTGGTTAAAGCTGCATTCTTTGGGGTCTCTGGTCCCTTGAAGTGCAGCGAGTTGTGCTGATGAACTTGTTCTTCTGAGTGATGTTTTCCATGTTACTCATTCAGCCCCTCTGCATGTGGCATGTTTTGGGTGAAAGAGGGGATTCAGTGCCTTGAAGTTGTGAGCATTGCGATCCCCCAGACTTCTTGTGGACCACAGGTAGCACTGCCTTCCCCCTGAAGCTCCAGAGGGACAGGAGGGGGAGCCTGCTGGGATTTCCACACAGCGATCAGCCAGTGTGAGGAGCTGGGGAGCTCGCTGTTAAAAATGAATGACAAATGCTGCTGTTTTGCTCTTACTGTGGCTTTTTGGTGGTCTGTGCCTGGAGTCCAAGACTTGGGCTAAGGAGCAGCCTGACCTTGCAAAATTACTGGGAGATAGAAACTGGCTCTTTATTTAGAGGGTTGGGAGAGCAGCTTCACTTCTTCACTGCTCTGCTGTCTCTCCTGTCCCTCTCACACACCCATCCCCTACCTACCCAGAGCTGGTAATTGCGTAGCTATGGGAGCAGCAGTTCCCCCCCGGTCACAGGTACTTCATCCTGAGAATTCTCTTGTCCTGCGTGTCCCAGTGTACCCCAAAGCCGTAACCCACCTGACCCACCGCCTCCTCTAGTTCAGCTCTTTCCTGGTCACAAAGGGAAGTGCTGGCAGAAGATGTGAGGGCAAGGGTACTGACCTGGGGAGGGAGGATGGGGTGGAAGACTGGGGTGAGGTGGTCGGTTCTGAGCAGTGTTACGTGATCTTTCACAGGAAGTGAAGTGAGCAGCCGTCTCCCGTTGGAAAGCTGGGCATGCTCAGGGTAGAAGGGGTGAGGACAAGGCTGATTTTTGCAACCTCAGTCATTTCTTGCAGCCACCAGCCTGTGGGGAGCAAGAGTGGAGGAATGAGCCTCTTTCCTTTTGTCTTACGGTTTTGGAGACCTTCACAAAGGATTCTTACAATGAGGACTTGGCTTCTGAGAAGTGTCACTGCAATGAATTTTGAGTTCTTGCTGCAACTTGACTACTTATGGCCCTTCCAGGAGTTCCTACAATGGGGTTTTGAACAGCTGCACCCAGTGCCACTGTGGGGGAGCTGGAGCCCTCAGGACAGACCATTTTCTTCCAAGAAACCCCAGCAGCTCTTCAAAAAGGAGCCTCAAAAAAGCTTTCACTGGCTTCAATGAGTATCTAAAGGGAGACGAGAGAACTCCTTTGTGAAGATTTCCAGCTCCTGTGGAGAACTGTAGTGGGGAGAGGAAAAACAGGTTTTGTTTTATAGTAGAGTTCAGCACAAGGCCAGAAAATGTGAACGCACAGAATGAATAATACATAATGAATGAATATGTCGTTATATTTAATGAAAAACTCACAGCTTTTGCTTGCAAGAGTGAAAACACCCTTTTTTTTGGTTGTTGTTTTATCTTGAGAGATATTTGGCTTTTGCAGTGTGAATTCTTCGACCCCAAGGAGCGGTGCTGTGCACATTCTAGAAGCAATTAATGAGTCGTTTATTGACACAGTCGTGGTTGTAATTTGGCGTCTCAGTCATGGTAGTTCGGTTCTCTTGCAGCTGGGGTGGCACTGAGATGTTCTCCTGAGGGTTAGGAAAAGGGAAGATGGGCTTCAATTAATTTGACTGACCTTGGTGGCAGTACTTTTGAGGGAGGGTCTGGGTGTTTTTACCAAAGAGGGGGGAGTGTCTTTACCTTGGTTTTACAAATGGGGAAACTGAGTCACAGGAAGGAGAATTAATGCAGAGAAGGTCACCGGTGGATTTGCCAATTGCCATTCGGGGAGCGCCCCGCTGCCGTCTGCGGGTCGCGCTGGCTCTCGGCACGCTGACACTCTGTCAGCCGTATGGCCTTCCCGTGCGCTCTGTTCCTCGGTGGGACACAGAGAACAGGAAACACAGGACGGGCTCCCTGGTCCCTCTCTTCAGCGCTGCCACTGTTGGTTCCTGCTTTTGGTCGTGGCCCTTTTGGAGGTTCTAATTTTCACAGGAATGAAAATTCAGGGTGTTTACAATTTGAGAGGGGAACGGAGATGGATGTGATGGAGAAATGTTTCTACCCGAGCGGCTGCAACACCTTTGGCTGCTTTGACAGTAGGAACCTAAAATTAGTGAGGGAAGGGAAGAATAAGAAATCCTGGAACTTCGCGGTGGTGAACTTCTGGTTGTTTAGAGGGCTTTACCTTGGGGGTATAGACAAGGTTTGCAGGAGCAGGGGGGAGATCTCAGTAGTGAGGGTGCAGGAGTGCTGGATGAACCCCTTGTCCAGGAGGGCAGTGAGGAAATGAGGCAACTGACTGCAGAACCCATTTCTCAGTGTGCGAGTGACGGCGCGATCGTTCAGTGTCCATTAGAACCTTCGGCGGCTGAATCTGCGCCCCTTCATCCCACGCTAACACGCTGCTGTGAAACGTGGCAAACCCGCGGCCGGTCACCTGCACCCAGAGCCTGTGAGTCAAGGACAGTCGTTCTGTGTCTTCAGGTGCGATACAGAATGAGGGTGAAATTTCACTTTTAAGGAGCTGTAAATATAAATCCTGCAAGAAGTTGATGATGATGTTGTATTTTTTCAGGAACTACAAGGAACGATGGTGCTGTGAGGAAGGTATGTTTAAGTCTAAGTCTGTCTGTCTGTTTTGGGGGGTTTTTTTGACTCAATCTTTCGTCCAGAATTCCAGATTCAGTCGTGCCCCAGAGGAGAAGCTGCCTACGGCTCTGTTGCCTGTTGGCAGATGAATTATTGAATTCAGCCTTCCCTGCAGAAGTGAATCTGCGTTTTCTCTCCTCCTCCTCCTCTCGGGTTTCCTTCTGGTCTGTGTCTCCTGGAATTACTCGCTCTCTAAGGAGACCTTACCTGGCTGCGAACTGTTCTGTCTGCAGCAGGCTCCACCTCTGTGGCAGGCTGTGTGCACTGTGCGTCTGGGGAGTTGTGCCAGCATTCAAAGGGGGTTTATTTGGACAGAGTGTGCTGACAACATGCAAAGGAGAAGCGCTTGTGGTTTATTAATTCCTGTTGGGGAATGTGGTGGTGAGACGGCTGCAGCTTAAGGGGCAGAG
>NW_010431083.1:0-26757 GCF_000710305.1 Buceros rhinoceros silvestris | reverse complement strand
GGTGTCCGGTGGGTTTAACCCACGTCCGCCCCAGCCACAGTGTCAGCCCGGGCCCAGAGAACGTGTCTGGGATTTCAACATCCAATTGTTTCTCTCTCGTTTTTGCAGGGCACTGACTCAAGGGGACCAGGAGAGGGTCTTCCAACTTTGACAGTCACAACAATCCTGGTAAGGCAGTGCCACACTGAGGTGGCTGGGAAATCGCTGGAGTTCCACTTTGCCTTTTTCCAGCCCTGTCTTTGCAGGTGGGTTTTGGGGCTGCCTGTGACACTGATACCGCTGCTCACCACAGACAGTGGTTGTGGAGCACTGGCTCCTGTCAGAGGCGTGAGCTGCCTACGGTTTGCAACGGGAGGATGCGGGGACGGGAGAGTCAGCCCACAGAAGGGACTGGGTGTACTTTGGGAAGACAGCCAGGCCTCTTCGCTCTGCTTAGCTACATCTGAGGGTTGTTTCTGTCCTGCAGTGGAAAGATGAGAGATCACACGTGCAGGGAGTAAAAACAAGCTGCCAAATGCATTACCACAAGCAGGACCGGTCAGAAGAAGCTGCAGCAGTAAATTTCCTGATTCTGATGTCAGGTCCTGCTTCAGTGTGTGACCCTCACCCAATGCTTTGATGGGCCAAATGAAACGTGTCCGGGCTTTTAGACTAAAAAGAGATCATCCCTCACTTCTGGGGCACACCTAGCTTGCAGAGTGCAGCTGCCCTGTGACCCCAGGGGGTCTCTCTCGTGTTGCGAAGTGTTGTCCCCCAATAACACGGACAGGGGTCTTCAGGGAGAGTTTGCCAAAAAAGTGGTTTCCTTCCCCATCAGTTGCACCGCAGGCTGCAGGCGCCCGTGATTGTGTACTTTCCCCTTACTATGCAGGAAGATCCGTACGTCATGGTGAGGAACGCAGAGCTGGAGGGGTACTGCATGGATCTGCTGAAAGCCCTCGCTGCGATGCTGCACTTCAGCTACAAGGTGAAGGTGGTGGGCGACGGGCAGTACGGTGCCGTCTCCCCTGGTGGGAACTGGACGGGGATGATTGGCGAAATTTTGAGACAGGTAATTTTCAATTTGTACCTTTGACAAATGGCAGCTGTAGAATGACAGAACATCTCGGCCTTTGCTAGAGCGTGCTCAGGGACTGAACGTGGCATTGTCCTGCCAGTGGGGTAGAACTGAGGAACAGCAAGTGGGTTTGGCCTACAAATATGGAAGCTTAGGAAGGAGGAGACAGTGGCCACAGCAGGAAATCGCTGTTACAGGAAGGCACACCTGGAGCAGCACTTGTCTTGTCTCAGAGGCTTCCCAGTGTCCGCAGTCTGAGAGACCGCACAGGCATCTTTGCTCCCGAACGAAATGGTAGCGAATTTCAGGAGAACTTCCCTTGAGCTTAACCAGCAGTTGAGCCGTGTCTCACAATGGTGATCCCTCAGACTCCTCAGGGGGGTGCTTGAGTGCACATCTGACCCCACCATGTGCCATTGCCCATGGCGAGCGCTCTGTCAGCTGTCGGTCACGTTTGAATGAAGGAAACCTTCTCTGCTGCCCTGAACTCTGTGCTGTGTCCAGCTGTCAGCCCTGGTGCCACAGCCAGGAGCAGAAAGGAACCAGGAGCAGTCCTGGTTTGGTAAACAAACCTGCTGTGTTCACGTGCACGGCCTTAGCTTGTCTGTTGGCACAGAGAGGTGATTTGCCGTGCAGGTACCTGCCCACTCGGCCTGGGAAGCGTTCTCTTTGAGTGACAGGAACCTTCAGGTAGGTTGGATGGTCGATCAATGTTATCTCCATCTTACAGGAAGCAGACATTGCAGTGGCTCCACTGACAGTCACGTCAGCAAGGGAAGAGGTGGTCTCCTTCACCACACCGTTCCTGCAGACGGGGATTGGGATTCTGCTTCGCAAAGACACGGTCTCTCCGGAGATGTCTTTCTTCCACTTCCTGGCTCCTTTCAGTAAGGAGACCTGGACTGGCCTTTTATTTGCTTACGTGCTGACGTGCTTCTGCCTCTTTCTTGTTGCCAGGTATAAATGAATTTGTTTCCCAGACATTGTTCAAGTCAACTGCTTTCTCAGCTATGAAGAGATCTCGGTTTTAAAGACAGTACCAGGGGGCGTTTTGCTTTGAGGAACCTTCTGTGCGGGTCCAGAACCAGGGCTCAAGTCACGTCGGGTTAAGACAGCATGAAGAGTAGGATCTGCCCCCGAAGCTGTGGATTACCTGGGGCTACTAACAGGACTGTGTGTTTGTGCTTCAGCTCTGCTCTCTCACTTTTATCAGCATTTGTTCTGAGCTATGACCAAGTTCCTACGTGCAGGTCTCTCTCCTGGTGTGTTTTCCTGCGCTGGGTCCTGCACTGACTTGTGAAGCGATTCTCTCTGCCACCACTCCACCCCCTCCCCAGCAGATCTAGCTTTCTCCCCCTCTCTTCATTAGGCTGCACTAACGCTCTCTGCAGCTGCAGTCTCCAGCTGGGGCTCTACTGCTGCTTTTCTGGTTTTATGCACCATCCTCGCAGGGAAGGATGTGCTGCAGGGAGCAGCCTTCAGCCCAGAATGGAGAACGGAGCCAGTATGGCCCCTCGTACGCCAGGGAGACTTGACTACGTGATGGCTCAGGAAAAAAGGGTCTGGCAAACCTGTGGCAGGACCCCCTGAGCCATCACTCTGAGCACTTTCCTCGCACTGGTTAAACTGCATTCGGGCGGAGCTCCCATGGAAGGAAAGGGCATTTCTGGCCCACCTGCCCTGCTGCAGTCACACTGCAGGATTGTTTACATTTTTCCCCCCTGAATGTCTGGCTTTGTGCTGTCATTTTCCCACAGACTGAGCCCCTGTGAATGGAATGAGCCAAAAAATGAAGAGAACCACTTCACCTTCTTAAATAGCCTCTGGTTTGGAGCAGGAGCACTTGCCCTGCAAGGTGAGCTGGGAGGACTGTGACAAATCAGCTGCAGGAGCAGTGTGGGCTTTTAAAGTGACTGTAGATCCAGCTCTGCTCTTTGAGACACTGGTCTGCTGTCCTGTTGGGGACAACGTCTTCCAGCAGTGACACTTGGCAGCACCGGATCTCCTGTTTGGGGTGTTTCGGTTATAGACTCGTTGGGCTTGTACAGATGCCTGGCTTCGCTCGGGGAATGTGGGGTTCCTGCTGTACCAGTTGCTCCAGGGAATGTCAGGCCAACCATCACACTGGTGCTTTGAGGAGGGGAGGGTTTTGTTGTTGCTCTTGGCCACTGATGTTGCTTCCACCCTGCCCTGCGTGAGTATTGATGCGGTTCAGACCAGCCGCAGAAGGGCTTTTCAGGCTCATGTGTTAAGGTGCTGCAGAGCAAGTTTTGTTTGGTCTTTACTCAGGTGAAGGGAAGGGTTTAGCTCAGGCTTATGGATCTAAAGTTCTTTGTCTCCCTCTCACCATACATCACCTCCCATACGTTTTATCGGCTGCTCTGGTCATGCAGGTGTCACCCCTCGGCCCAAAGCGCTCTCTGTGCGGGTCATCGCTGCTGTCTGGTGGCTGTTCACCATCGCCTTGCTGGCTGCCTACATCGCCAACTTCACTGCTCTGCTGGGCGCTGGCAGCGAGCAGCATCCCATCCAGACTTTTGAAGACCTTGTGAAGCAAAGAAATCTTGAGTTTGGGACACTGGATGGCTCCTCCACTTTCTACTTCTTCAAGGTGCAGAGAATCTCATTGTGCACGTAGACACACGCCATAGCACTGCTGCGCTGGGGCCAAGCTGCCTATAGGTGCTTACACCACCCCCTTACACCTCACACACCACACTCCCTGTAGACGCCATCAGTTTTCCTCTAAAACTTCAAATAATGTGGTTGGTATCTGTGGGTTTTCATCTCCCCCCTTTCCTTAGAGGGGAGGTCACGCAGAGTATTTTTGTAGTGTACTCTGGACAGCAGTGCGAGTCCACAGGGATCATCCTCGTGTACCTGGAGGACTGACGTAGGTTGTTTCTGGGTATGTTAACTGGATGTGCTGCGAAGGGGGGTTTGGGGGCTTGGAAATATTTAATACTTATCCCTTTAACTGTGCATTAGAGAGGAAACGTGTGCGAGCTGTGTGCTAGTTTTCAGCAGAGAGGGTTCCAAGGGCAATGGTTACGTTCTCTTGTTCTCCAGATGGTTTTGTAACCACTGCACACACATGCAGATTCCTTTGGATTATTGTTTTATGCTTCAGTTTGACGCTTGGCTTTCTGGGCTGCAGAACTCCAAGAATCCCATCCATCAGATGATCTACGAATATATGGACAAGAGACGAGACCACGTCTTAGTCAAAACCTACCAGGAAGCGGTGCAGCGCGTGATGGAATCGAACTACGCCTTCATTGGGGAATCCATCTCTCAAGACCTCGCAGCTGCCAGGCACTGCAATTTGATCAGGGCCCCTGAAGTTATCGGCGCCAGGGGATTTGGCATCGCCACTACCCAGGGTGAGTCGCTGCGTGCTTCTGTCCCACTTCTCCGTTTAGATTTCACGGGTATGAGTAGCAGGTTGGCAGAGCAGAAAGCCTGGCACAGCCGAGTTAGGAACTCTGTGCGAACCCCAGTAACCCAGCATGAGGACACCAGTAACCTGCTACGCAGCGTTTTCATTCCAGATTATCGCTACCACTCATTGACTCTTACTTTGAACTGTCACGTGCAAAAAATTCCAGCTCTCGGGGGTGTCACTGGCTCCTGTGGCTTCTGCTGGGTTTGGCTGGGTCCCAGTAATGCCGAGCTCCTGATGCGGTGGGCAGGGCAGACACTCCTCTTGTGGAGCACGACTGCTCCCAAAGTACCTTTGCCAAATTGTTCTCCAAGTGTTGCCATACTCTGGGGTTGGACAGGAACGGTGGTTACCTCAGAGAAGCCCTTGGCTTAGTCTGTTTGCCCAGTGACCACCCCAAAGCTGGGGAGCAGCACCCAGCCGACTTTCCCGGTAGCACAGGGTTCTAGGGGCTGCGACCTCCCATCCTCCTCTCTCTCTCTTTCTCCTGCCAGCATCCCCATGGACTAAGAAGCTCTCCATTGCTGTCCTCAAACTGCGTGAGTCTGGTGATCTCGACTACTTCCGTAACAAGTGGTGGGAGACCAGTTGCCTCCACAGGAGCAGAGACGGCTGGAGCCCTCTACAGCCCCAGGCTCTGGGTGGGCTCTTCCTCACTCTTGCCGTCGGTCTGGCGCTGGGCGTGATCGCGGCTGTGGTAGAGCTCTCGAACAAGAGCAGACACGCTGCTGCACACGCAAAGGTGGGTGACGGTTATTATCTCCCATCCCTTCCCAAAGCTTCCTTCTGTCCCTTGTGTTCAGTGAGGACAAGCTGGCGCCGCTGCTCCCCCTGCACAGTGCTGGGTTCCCACACTGACCTCGCTTTCCTAAGGAACGCAGGGGCGACAGTGGGGACACACACCATGTGTTAACCCTTAAAGTGCTGAGATGTCATAGCTGGGGCTGTGATGGTTGTGCAGCCTGAACAGGGTAACGATAAAATAACCCCCCACCCCTAAAAATAGAAGGTAGAAGCATTTCCTGCAATTTCTGGGCAGCCAGAGCACGTTCCAGTGTGCTGCATGTGTCCAGAGGATGGGGGAAACAGGGATGAGGTTATTCTCAAGTGTGGCTGCTCTGGAGTCATCGGACAGGCAGGGAGACACACGTGAACGGAACCACACTTGTGTCCGAGTGCATGTCCTGGAGCTCTTGTTCTCTGCCCGCTCCAGCAGAGCGTTGTGCATGCTTGGTGGAGGATTCCTGACACAGAACAACTCACTCCTTGTCTCCTCCCCTTTTGTTTTCCAGAAATCCTGTTGCTCTGTTTTCACAGAAGAAATGTGCACTCGTCTGCGCATTAAAGAAAATATAAGACAAAGCCAGGAGACTTCAGGGAGGGCAAATCCTTAAGCATTTTTTGCTTAGGGAATGGGCCTGTGTTAGGTTTGTACCCTCTGTTTTTCATAGGAACTACATCATGGTAGAAGGATGTTTTTCTGCAAGCCTAGAGCGTTAGTTTTCTAATTACAAACACACTTCTGGACTGGTGGTGGAGCTGGACACAGAAGATTAAGTGGCTTGGAAGAGTGTGAATTGATAAGTGACCGTGTAGCCGTTAAAAATAAGGGAGGTTCCCAACTTGGTAAAATGCAGTCGAGATCTGGCGGATCTGTGTTCAGCTCTGAAGTTTGCTGTGCAAGTACGTGACTACCTGTAGAGGTACGTGACTCGGGGTAGGTTAACAGGAAGCTGCTGCTCGCTCATTAGCGTGAGGTACAGCCTCGGCAAGTTAAAGCTCTCACCTGGCTCTTCTAACCACAAACAACTTCTTAACTGTTTCAGGTATAACCAGCCTGTACTTGTCCCCCCTCCTAAGCAGAAGATGCTGGTCACTGTGACGGTCATTTCTGAATCAGAAATGACGGCACTGGTGCCTAAACCCCAACGTGCAGGAGGTAACGGCATCCTGTGCAGTGGCCTAAACCCCAGAACAGGAGCCCAGGCAGTCAGGGGACCATGAGAGTTGTGAGATGTGGGCTTGGCCTCCATCAGCATCCCATCGTAGGAGACGCTTCACTGTTCAGCTAGAGAAGATTTTGTCCAAATTAACCTGACCAAGAAGTATTTAGGAAGAAGACTGATACTTGAAATCCCACAATACCAGAGCCCAAAGTTTGGTATCAGTCAGTTAAAGTGCAAGTTCACCAGGCATGGGTGAGGAGGGGAGTAACAGGGGGTGGGAGTTCTCCTGCTCCCAGAGAGGGATCTTTGACGCTCAAGGGGAGCGGTCATCTCCGCTGCGTATGAAGCGGGATCTTGGAGCCGGGATGCCGGAGGCATACACTGGGGGGTCTGCAGTCAGGGTTCAATTACGCCATTTCTGTACTGCACATCTGAGCAGGGGGGAAAAGCAAATGTGGTTACTTGGCTGTGGCTTTACCCGCACTGCGTGGCACATTCTTACCTGTTCCTGCATTAAGTAACTGAAGGCAACAGGAAACAGCTGCTTGTTCCTGAGTGAAGCACCATGTGCCTGTTTGGAGGGTAACTGAGTGGGACCCAACCTCCTGCTGCTGCCAGGTCCTTCAGTGCAGTTGCAGAATTCCGCTCCCACCACCCGCACCAAGAGCAGCGACAGCAGCAGGAGCTGCCCGTTCCTCCAGCAGTTCAGGCTCTGCTCCGTGCTCTCGGGTCACGACAGGGCTGGTGCATGTATGGCGTAAGCGATGGGTGTTAGAAGGGGGGTCAGGCCTTCGATGAACTGCAAGGAGGCTGAAGGGGTTTAGGTGACTTTAAAAGCTGACCTGGAAAATGCAGTGTCAGGTCCCCTGAGCACTTTAAAAACTGTCTGGTATGTGCCATGTCCTTGCTGGCAGAGTAGGCAGAGATGTATAAAAAAGGTTTCATTGACATTTAAATATATTTCTATATGAATGTCTCACAGAACAAAAAAATAAAGTCTTTTCATCACAAATACTGCAGCATTAAAATAAACACTTACCAAAATAAACAATGAGTGATATACATATATATATTTGAGTGTGTATGCTATAGAGGGAGTCATATTGTTGCTTTAAGTCACAAAAGCACAATATAAATACGGAATTTCCTGTGAACTCTTTTCCCTGTTGTAATAAAAATACATTCTTTACAGTTGAAGTAAAACTAGTGCAAGTCCGTTCTGCTGCTCCTGTTCCCCCGCTGACCAGCTCCACATCATTGACATGGCACCTCGTACTTAAAAATGACACTGAAAATCTTCCCTCCGAGACGGTCAGCAAGCCAGGAGTTCTTGATGACAGCAAGCTTGAGGCTCTCGCACTTCAGAGCAGCGTAGTAGTTGGTGTGGATGGCGCGGCCCATGCCCTCGATGATGACCAGGTCTGTCTTCCGCTCTCTGACCAGCACAGCCAGGCCTTTGTCCAGACGGCTGAAACGAGAGGGCTGCTTTAGCTACAGCTGAGAGACGGGCTCTCCCAGGGCTTTACCGCTCCCAGGACACGGGGTGGGCTGGGGTGTTACTGCCCCACTAAAGAGACCACCTTGAATCAGAGGAAATGAGAGCGAAAGGTAGTTTCAAGAGCTTTGTTAAACGCAGGCGGAGTTGGGATTTCCTACACAGCAACTAATTAAACTAAACAGGTTAACCACATGAAGTGCTTCTCGTGGGCAAGTGGGTTTCTTGGTCATGTGCAGCTTTTTCCGTCATCCACAACTAAACTACCTGTGATTGCTGAACACAAACGAGATGCTCAGTGACTGGTAGGGCTCGATCACCCCCACAGACCCATAAACCCAACTGAGCAGCCCGTAATGGCTGTGTAGTTGTGATCCCTGGCAGGAGGGGGCTGTGACACTGAGCTCGGCCTCCCAGCACGCTGCAGCTGCTGGAGACAAAATACAAATTTGCCACCGTACCTTAGATCTAGACAGGGCGAACTGGAACCAGTCTGAACCAACAGCAGCTTCTCGTCCCTCAGTGCAGATCTTTTAAAAGAAAGACAAACCCGTTAATCAGCTTCCTCAGCAGGGTCCTGCACTGATGGGGGAAGACACAGGCCAGAATTACAATCGTGGAGGTCAAGAAAGATCCGATTTCTGCTTTTTTTTTCACCTTAACGAATGTAAATGATCTGCCTTAGCTTAACTGCCGGGCTGCAGATTTCTGACACCGATAAACACGGTAACGAGGAGCCAAGCGTGCGACACGCATCTCCCTTTCGCTGCCCGGTACTGTGTGACACGGAGTGAAGCCGGTTTTGTGCTTACTGGATAATGGGATCCATGGCTGCGATCCGCTCCGTCACTATCAGGGACTCGCTGTAGGTGACGTCATTAAGGGCTGGGCCAGAGTTACAAGCCAGTATAACCTGTGGTGACGAGTCCAGCGATTAGGGCAGGGCACAGCGGGGGCCAGAGCCGCTCGCTGGTCTGACTGTGCCGCTGCCTGGCTTAGTTCACGGAAGAGGAGATGCAGAGGAAGGCAGGCAGCCCGCTTCTGACCCCCCACCCCCGCAGTTAACAGCCGTTTCAGGGCTTCTGCTGTTCCACCCCTTGCTCAGCAGAGTAGGGGCTTTGCCACCTCTCACAGCCTACTTAAAGGGAGACTCTGGAGTTCCCGGCGTTTGGATTATTCCCTGTTCGGCTGTCAGGAGCCAGTCTGGTACCGTGCACTGCTGGTAGGTGGTTAATGACCCTTCCCCCCCATTACCAAAGCTCCACCCCACAGTGAATTCACAATGAAAACCACTTACCTCTGTCCCTCTAGAAAGGAGCTCTCTGACAAAAGGAAAGACTCCTAAAATTATGTCTATTCCACTGTTATCTGCGAAAATTAAGGCACATTTATGAGGGGGGCCCTCCTGTAAGAGAAAACCAGTGTATTCAGGATTGAGTTCAGAGAACAGTCGGTGTTCTCTCCAACTCCCCTCGTCACGACCCCAGGCTGGTGATGTAGCAGCAGCGTAACTCAGCAGAACATCTCCTACCCTGCATCTCGGGAGACAGCGGGTTCCCTAACCTCCTCTTTGCACCATTATTTATATAACGGCCTTCAGTTACTTTGCCTTGTCTCAGCGAGGTCTTTCCAGCTCCACTCATTAACCCTGCATCTGCCAGCTGACCACACACCTAGCTCCAGCAGCTCGGGCAGGAGCTGCAGCAGAGGTGGGCAGGGCCAGTCCCGTGTTACGCCGTGCAGCCGGAGAACACCGTTCTCTGGGGCAGCAGCACAGGCAGCTGCCTGGGTGCCCGCGTGGGTGACCAGGGTGAACCTACCTTGGCTGTTTTAAGCTAGCACGCGGTAGGGTGAAGAGGATTCCCTTCTGCCAGGAAAGGGCAGGATGGACTGCTGGGGGCAGTAACATCCTAAAAGGAAAAGATATTTCCTATTCTCCATTAACCTTCCCATTTGTTCCAAAGCTGATGTTATGAAACTTAGTTCCCTCCAATTCAGACCCACAGAAGAACTTTGATAAGGAGCAATGCTGAATTCCTGACCACAAATGTCACGACAGTGCTTCGAGTGCTGTAATTATCACAATTATACTCGATTGTACACGATCAGCCAGTGCTTTTGCTTTCAGATGTAATTGGTAATGATTTGCAATAGGCTACTCACACCACACCTTCAGGCTGACATTTCCACACAGGGATTTACACACCAAACCAACAGCTTTCCAATTAACCTTAATCAAATAGGAAGAGAGATCACCAGGCCAAAAAAAGGCTTTGCTGATTGCTAAGTTAATTGCTTTCAGCAATCTCCTAAATTAATGTTGGTTTTAGTTTGGCTACTCAGCTGGAGGCACAATCCAAACGTGACATTTGGACCCAAGTTTTCAACCTTCTGGGTCTCGCTGTACAGAAGCGCGTGCCCTTATGACGAAGGGACCCAATGCGGTTCCTCTGGCACAGCTGTGAAAGCAGCTGGGTCCCAGTGCTGCGGCTCGGGAGGGGATTCAGCGGGGAAGCCTGCTAAGGGGTGGCACATCAGACTAAGTCCTTTTCCTTTCGTTCCTTCCTTTATGGTTATGGCTGCTGAATTACTGATACTGTGCTACTAGAACTTATCTTGAGTTGTCTGCACGGGGGTCTGTTAAAGCTGGTAATAACCCGGGACGCACACGGTGCAGTTCTGACTAGTGTGTGCGGGACGACTCAGCGGGGTCGTACCTTCAGGCGCTCCAGCCACTGACTGTAGGAATCTTCCAACCAGGGACGTTCTGTGTCACAGACAAAATCACGTTAGTGTTGCTTTTAGGCAAACAGGAGTTCTTACTCTGTGAGAAGCAGGAGGTGTCTCTCTACAGATAAAGCATTTGAGCTCAGGTTTTGAGCATTAAATGTGTCGCCCTGAAGAGTTCCTGAGCTCTTTGCTACAGGAATAGCTCAGTTACAGCGGTCTGGAAAGGGACGTGAGGTCACGCAGGCTGGCTATCGTACCGACCCGTCCTGGCACGGGTGGGTTGCCCCTCCCGGGACACCGTCTCCCGGCAAGGTCACAGCAGTTTGGAACAATTGTGTGGGCAGGATACTCTGACTACGGGGGCGGCTGAGGCTCCTGCCCAGGCCGGGAGCCTTTCAGATCTCCATCCCTTTGGAACACAAACAGGAACATCCCACCGAAACTCCACAGCCTGTGTCAGGCAACCCGAGCAAGTGCTCATGATTTCTTGGCAGCAGACCTGCCCCAGTAAACATGTCCTTGCTCTCCTCCACTCTCATATTAACACAGCACCCAGTTCCACCACCACCACAGATCTCCCTATACCTTGTAGCTTTGACTTGGCTTCTTCAAATCCAAACTGCGGCTCAGATTCCAGAACACTGTACCAGAAGAGAAAGGGTACACAGTTCAGTATTCAGTCATCAAAACACGCATCAAAAGCCGTCCTTCAGCCCGCGGGAGGCACACAGAGCTATCAGGACAAGGGGAGGCTGCAGAAAACCAGCGTATTCCCTGCTCTAGGAACACGGTACAACACACACCCAAGAGCAGTGCTAGCAACAACCCTGCGAGCAACTGCCGGACTGGAGGGTTAAACACTGTCACTTAATGCAAACAGTCACTGTGCTGTGTCTGCCAGCTTTCAAGGGTGGAAACACAAACTCGCCCAGCACCGCAACACTTCTAAATGAACAGCAACATTTGCTTAGCGTGAGGTACAAACTACAGAGAACTCAGACTGGTGACTTTAGAAGAAACCAATCTGTATCTTAAAAGGGTGCTTTGAAAAGAGTCAACACCTACTCTGAGACTGCTTTTGCTCCCCAGTCAAAGACGTTCCCTGCGAGAAGTCCTTTCACCAGAGCGAACTGCCTCTCCTCCCAGCCTAAGGAATCCAAAGATTCGATTACGCTTTGGAAACATTTTAAGGCTATGCCATTTTCTTTCTGCTTTACCTGTAAGAAAGACAGGAAACGTTGGATTTACAGACAAGTATTTTTACCCATCACAGGCTCAGTCCCAAGGCCACGTTCAAGCCTTCTCCTCTACATTCATGGCTTCTAATGGACCAACAAGCTACTGTTACCAGCTTGCTCAGTATCAACTAGAGAAACAGTTCCTGGGATTCTAAGGGAGAGCTGCAGCAGTGCTGGGACACGAGCTGCAGCCCCAGAACTGCCTTTCGTAGTAGGTTAGAAGTGCAGTAGATCTTGAGCAGGTTGGGGAATGGGAGAGTCGACAAACAAGAAAACTTTTATTCATGACGTCATCACCGTGACAAGGCGACCACCAGCACCCACCAGCACCTCTACCCAAACTGGAGAAGATTTTTTATATTTCTGCATCAAGACTTTCATCATCCCAGATTCTTCGAAGCTCTTGAATTCTGTTCTTTGCTTCGCTCTCCAGTGAGATCAGTGTTACACAGCTAGTTATCTTCACCATTTTAAATTCATACTGGGTACCAGCTTTACAACAAGAGGTTTCCTTGGCAATTCCTTGTCTGAATTACCAAAAAAGCAAATGTAAGTAAAAGCCACCTCATGTATTTTTTTACCTCTTCCTCAGAGTGAATGTAACAGCTGACCTCAGCCAGGGAGAACCTCCTATGTATTCTGTAGAAATACATCAACACTCGGAAAAAACACTCTCTAGCCAGACACTGGCATGGTTACTACTTGTACATCCAGCCAGCCAAGTGTGAGATCAGACCTACAGGAAGTTACTTTTGAGAAATACTGACTCCACGTGTTCCCCCCCCATCTTACAGAATAAAATACACAGAGCAACAATCTGAGAGTCTCACACCACTGAAGCTGGAAACACCTCTGGTTAGCATTACCCCCCCAGCAGCACAGCAGAGGTCCAAGGCTTTACACCCCATCACGGCTGTTCCTCCCCAGTGACACCCACCAGCCAGACAAACCTGCCGCGAGGCAGCAAGGCACCAAGCCCTCCCCTGTGAGCCATACTCAGACAAAACTTCAGAGTACGGAAAAAGTGTCTCGAACTTGCTTGTCATCCACCCTGTAAAGCAAAAAGCGCTTACCTTTGAGTAGGGATCTGGAAAATTGAACTCATTTAAACAATGCTCCCTTGTATCCAAGAGACTTCGAACTGTTAAGGTTCCATATGCACTTCAAAAAGGGAGAAGGGGGGAAAAAATTCAATTACTTCAAATGGAGAAATGTTGTTTTCTCCTCTGTTTCCTCCCTAAGTCACAGCACGTCACACAGCGACTGAAGTTAAGACTTTACATGCCACATGTGCTAAACACCATCTCTAAGTGGAAATCTACTAATTTAAATACAGACAGGGAAAATGTTCAGAGCAGAGCTAGATGCTTGAGTTAACACCTTTAATAACCGCGTAACAATTTGTAATAATAAACTTTCTGCTGAGATATAATTTTTCTGTTAAATTCCGATATATGAGATCCAAAGGTTTTGTGCAGAGGATCTGACATTTGACACGTCAACTTGCTACAGCCTGAGCTTTGGCCTTCTCCGCTCTCTCACCTAGCCAGCTTTCAGTTAGCTGTGAACAACTCTGCTCAGCAGAAGCAGCAAGTGATGAAAAAGGGGAAACAGAAACACTTACAAAGGCTGCTGCCTGAGCGTCTGCAGCTTATTCCAGTACTTCTGCCGGAACTTCTCCGCCCTCTCCGGTGCATCCACAGAGTCTGGCTGACTGGCTGCAGCACGCTTTGCCACCTGGCCGGGAAACGAGGCAGGACACAAGTTACCGAATGCCTTCTTCCTCTGCGTAACTGCTCCGAGGCTCAGTCTGACCCCTCCATCTGCTCTGTGCTCAGTGCCCACGTACTGCCTCATCCCTCCCACACACGTCTTCCGGCTTTCCTTCACGCCAACCACCAAAGAATATCTTTAACTAACCTGCTTTCTTCCCAAAAGATTTACAGTTTAATTTCAAGACTGCACTTTCAGAACTTAAACAGAAGTTCTAGCTAGACCTTCTGCAGATGCAGAAAAAAATAACAAACGGACACAAAAGAGAAACAGGCAGAAATTTAGCAGTCCTCATCAACCCCTCGTGAGTTTTTTTTTCTTTCATAGGGTAAGGTCAAGTCAGTGTGGTGCCCCGTCTTTTTTGCAGCCCTTCTCCTCCTGACTCACACTCATGAAGTTTCTGACTCGGATTTGCATATGGAGCTCTGAAGTACGAGCATGTACTGACTGAATCGGTTTCACAGCGCATGAAAAGCAACTCGTGTCTGATGAAATCAGGCTCTTCGGCTGCGAATGTGGCTGTAAGCCAGGAGGACTGCTCCCAGGAGCGAGAAAAATGCAAGTCCCATTGGCCTTTGCCTTTCTGGCCTTCGACTGTATAACCAGACTACTTGCCAGCGCCGTGCAGGTGGAAAGCACCGTTTAAGAGAGAAGAGACTTCGAAAACACTTTAAAAAGAAAAAAAAGCACGACAGGAGGAGAACACTTCTGCCTTTGAAGGCATCAGGCACTTCCTCAGGAAACTGGGACAAAGTCAGCTGCCTCGGAACAGGGGAAGGAGGAACTGCTCTTACACACAACAGCAGGTATATTTTGCAGGGCAAACACCTTGGCCCACGGCAGATTTATCCACTAAACATTTGCGTTATTCCTAGATAGGAGTGTTTGGTGACATTTACCCCATCCAGCGCCTCCTCAAAGCAGGTGAGCCAGTATTTTCTGGCCATGGCATCGTCTGTGAGGTCAACAGTGTCTGGAATATAGGTTGATGGGTCTTTCAGCAGTGGTAGGTTAACAAGCGGTCTCTCCAACCTATCCATTTCAAGCATGTCAAACTAGGTGAAAAATGAAAGAGATTTATTAGAAATTGATTAATTAACAAATTAAACTGGTACAAGGGCTACACAAGTCCTGCCGCAGTTCAGACTGACACATCTGCAGACAGCTATACCGGAGTACACGTCATCATATCTAATCCACCACCTAAATGGATTATTTATCCGTGCCCACCACACAGACAGAGATTAGCATGTTGACAACTTACTACAGGCCCTCTTTTATTATTTTCCTTTCCTTCCTCCCCAGCACTGTCAAATCTGCTGGGGAATCAGGTTCAGAGGCAGAAGCGCTGAGTACAGGCTTATCTGTAACGGCACATTGCTGTGGTGCTTTACAACCCTGATCAAGTCTCCAAAGCTTTTCCTTATGAAAACGACGCCTGGGATCAAATTTTTAAGGCCAGAGATTAAATTCTTGTGAAATGTGCATAGTTACACAGCTCTGTACATGAAGCGTGCCTTACTTCAGCTGTAGCAAAATCCAGCTACCTCAGAGAGAAGGCGAGAGGTGAATGCTCCCTCCTGCCACTTAGGTGAAGGAGATTAAGACAAAGCAGCAGCCACAATCTGTTTTTATGAGACATTACATCAAACATCACACAAGAGACAAGACAACAAGACACCACATTAGTCCCTTCTTTTGGTATGTAGGAGTCCCAGGGGCAAGACGCAACGAGCTGGTGACAGTGAGCAATTTTGAAAGTGTCACTGCTACGAGAAGGCACTTAGCTCTAGAAAAGACAACCACATACTGTACCACTCCTTGTTCTCTGCATAGGGTAAACGTCCGGTGAAGTGCTCATGAGCCCAGAACTCCCAGCATAATTCTCTCCCCAGCTATACTGATTTGGATCTAGAAAAGAGAAAGACAGAGAGACACATAACCTGAAAATAAAACTGAAAATTCTCCCATGAGCGGGTCTACAGTTAGCACCCCCTCAGAGCAGCTGCCGCACTATAAAAGCCAGCTGCCCTTGTCTGGACAAGGGAACATAATCTTTCCTCTAACCTCCCAAAGAAATGGTTCAACCACTCAGTGAGTTACACAGCTCTGAAGAGCTTCAACCTGAATGAGACATAAAACAATCTGAGTTCTAAAGTAATTCTTTAATTTTTACCCCCCTTTCCGTGTCATTAAAGGCTTCAGCCAGCATCCCTTCAAAGCACTATCACTCATTGTCACTTCTTAGTTCTAAAGCCAGATCCATAATTAACAAACTTAATTACAAAACTCCGAAAGCATAACCTAAGTTTCATATAAACACTGAAGTTACTTCTAGAATTTTTTTTTAATTGAGAAACACTTTAATCAAGGTCAGAGGTACAGTGCAGAAGCGATGTCTTTAATGCCTCAGTAGCTGGTTCCTCGCCCATATCTGTCAAATGGGTATGAAAAGAATTCCACATCCTCTCCTCTGAGATATATTTGATACTTACTAAAACTAAGTACCGTTAACAACCTCACTAGCTGTTCCACTGTAACTAACACACTGGGTAGCTCACAAACGTCTGTGAGGCTTTTCACTCCCAAACGAACACAGTTTTGAGATGCTGGTCTTCTTCAGTACGTGAACTGAATTCAGACACTGGCCTCTTAAAGAGGGGGAAAGTTCTCAGAAACCACATCTCCCCAGTTTGATTTAGAGCTACGACTGCTCTTTGCAGAATCGCAGGAAAGAGAAGCGTCAAATCCTGCTGCCTCTTCAAAGGTGAGCAGGAAAAGCAGTGAGGAATTAAGATGCCCTGCCAGAACAGATACAACCAAAGCCCAGCATCTGTCTTCATTAGTGCCAAATGTATTTATTTAGGCAACAACTTACATGCGGCCTCTTAAGAGAAACTTGGACATTACACTGACATTTCAGAACACAGCATATACAGAACAGAGCAGTGCTGTACTTACTGTCTTGTTCAGCTCCTTTTAAAAATGCCCCAATGGCTCCCAGGTAGCCTTCATGTCTCAGGAACAATGCCTGAACCTCTCCCTGCCACAATATGAAACATTGCAATTGGATGGTCCCTGATGGCTAATAGGTACTTCTTTGTCACTAGTTTTACACTTAAATTTAATAGAAACAACCAGAAGATGGTAATAGTCATTTGTGCTACATGCTAACACATTCAGCATCTTAATGGTGCTTCTGAAACAGCTTCAGGAGCCACTGCTTACACACATCATTGCACAGTCATTGCACATCCAGGGGGAAAATACACATGCAGGAGTGGTGTCTGCTAAGGCTGCACCACCACAGCAGCGGAGGGCAGCCGAGGCCTCCACTAGAAAAGACCACTGCAGCACCCCATGAATACTCAACTCCTCTTGCTTCGACAGGCTAGAAACACATGGTCATCTGACCGGCAGGTCATCAACACAGAACGTGCCGCTGCGCGTCCAACACGTTTGAGACACGGCTCGTTATTGCCTTACATTGCTATTGCACAACACACAGACACGCCGCATCTTACCCAAAGGCAAGCGCTTCCCCCACCAAATTAGTTTAACAGTTAAGATAATACAGGAATGTTAGGGAGTACATGACACCCTCCCCCAGGGTCCTTTAACTTTCCCAGGCAAGACTGAGGGAGACGCTGCCTTCTCCAAAGGAGCGGCAGCAGTGTCAGGCACAGCTAACACTGAGGTTAGCTGCAGGAGGTCAGCCACAATTGATGCTGAGACTGGGGCTTGCGTCTCTGCTAAAGCTGTGCTTTCAAGAATCTCAAGCTGCAGGTTTCCAATAGTTTTCTTGAAACCCAATAAAGTTTTACAGAAAGGGATTGAAATGGTGAAGTAAAAGGGGGGTGGGGGTGGACAGCAGCACGCAGGAATCTCTTGCCTGAAGCACTGAGATGAGAAAAAATATTTGTGTCATCTATTCTGTAAAATTGCCGAAGTGCACGAGCTAATCTGCAACCATTAAGTGAGCTTTTGGACTTGAACATTTTTCTAGTGAAAAATCTTCAGTATTTTCCACAGCTTCAAAACCTGCAAATAACTACAGCTTCATTGGGTTTGGGCGCTTTTTTTGAACACCAGCCAACACCACTCCCCACCCCCCCGCAATTGCTAAGCATCTCAGCAGAACAATCCCACATTGCACAGCCTAAGGGGTGAAAAGAAATAGATGCAAGTCAGCAAGAGGAATTGAATAACAATGGCAGCTATCTAAGAAGTAGTGAACACTCATTACTTGGCAGCTACAAGACAGACTGTCAATCAAAAAATAATAATAATGAGAGACAGGGAGGGAGGGAGAGAGAAAGAGAGGCCAGACAGAACTCCCAGGCATTTCACACCAATTTTACCCCTCCCACAACAGTTCTTTATAGCCCTGCCTTACCTACCTAAACAGCAGCCTCTAAGCTTACTTTGAGTGCAAATTAATACATTAAAGTCTCCCAACAACCTCGGAAAATAACTAAACATGTGACTTTGCTGTTAGGAAAAAATCTCTGTTCGTTACCTTGGAGAAGAAGTTGATACTGTAGGTTATTGTGCGCATCGTAACAGGGTGACCCCGAATAAAGAATCCGCCAAAATATATTTTATCTAAGTTATGGAGTTTGGCATAGAGGCAGGCGAGCTGACCGATGTCATTGCTGATCATATGTAGCAAACTTTTTGCCATGTCTTCTTTGGAAAATTCTTAAAGGAAAGAAATAGGAACCAAGTGAAACACGGCTGAAGACGGGTTGAAAGGACTGTGCTTTTCTAACAGGCAGCCTGCAGCTGGAGCGAAAACCAGGGAGCGTGGCCTGTCTCTTTCTGTGTGCAGGAGAAAGGTGTTCCCCCCTGCCAAAAATCTTTTATAAAAGAAGTATTTCTAACAACAAGGAGTGTGTATTTGACTGAGGATATCATGAAAAAAACCACTAAGCCTCTGAGAAATATTGCTTGAAAGAAACATGCTTGAAAGGCCAACAGCAAATGGCAAGAACTCCATGGACTCCATGGAACCCCATGGACGATGGCTCCTCCGTCTATCTGGACCTGAGATACACTGCAAGCATTTTATTATAATATTGTAAATTCTAGCAAACCCCTGCCATAGGCCCTTTTCTGGACCACGAAGGCCACATGTATTTCCCACAGGAATGAACTGGCACTGGGTTAACTAGGCAGCTCTCCTTGTTGGCCTAGAGTTGTGCAATCCCAAACTGAAGATCTGAATGCCTCCTTGTAAGGCAGTTCTGGAGAATATTTTTAATCAATAAAATATTGTGCAGACAAAACACATGTAGCCAGACCGAGGCTGGTGGTTATTTACCAATACCTTTATCTGCTGTGGTGGATTTCCCGAAGCTGCTCGCTATCAGATTTCCACTTAGCCCCAGGGTCTGGTAGGCGCCTCCATACACATCTTTCACCAGCATGTCTACATTTGTGTGCTGCCCCTTTGCAGCAAGCTGCAGCAATTCATCAAATTTCTGAGGATGAGAAGCGGAGTTACTGTAGCTTTTGTGGACAGCCAGAGAACCTTGCCCACAAACCCAGCGTTCTGCAGAGTCTTTCCTGACCACACCTGGGCGTTTTGGCTTGTCTTAGAATCAACCCTGCCAGCAAAACAATCGTTATTTCTAATGACAAGGACTTAGAGTCCCTGTCTTATCAGACAGACTGATCTTACACGGAGCTCCTTTAGTGATGGAAAGCACAGCCATCCTCTTCAGTTACCTGCAAATAATTTGTTGAATTTCCCCTGCAAACCAGAGATGGATCAGCACCTACAAAACAGTCAGAAGCCTCATACACCTCTCTCACCTCGGAACCAAGTCAGGAACATAGTAACTAAGAGCAAAGAGAATTATGTCAACTTAAAGCCTAAGAAAATAAAATGTTTATAAAACAAAGGACTAAGTCTGTCTTTACTGTTGCAGAAATGCATTAATGTTTGTGAAGGCAAACCTGCATGCACCCAGTACTTAATTTATAAGTCTGTTAACCCTAATTTCTTCTTCTACAAAATCAGAGAATTAGGAGGCAACATTGTTATGTCTAAGATTTCTCTTCTAAAAATGCATCAAACAAAATATTGCAAGTATGTGACTTCCCTTTGGCATTTTCTCATTCAGTGCACACGTAACTGTAGATTTTTCTGCACAGCTGACATTTAGGGACACCTATTGAAGCCACGTGGATCTCTGAGAGGAAAAAACCGGTCTGACATAAGAGTTGAGTTAGGCAGAGCACTACTGAATCAGGCCATATTCTGGCAGATCACCAACCTGGGATTTAAGTGACGAACCCTCGAAACCACAGTGTGTAACAGAGAGAGTCAGAATCCCTCCTCTCTGCTCCCAGACACGCTGCAGTAACTGGGCGCTCTCTGCTTTTCTTCTGTAGATAACATTGCAGGAACTAGGCAGGCATTTCATGTTGAAAAACAGCACAGAAAATTAACAGGCGGCTTTGAGGAGGCTGTTCTCTGCATTAGAGACGTTACTTGTCCTTGTGACAAACTCCTTGAGTCCCAAGCAGGATTATTGTTTCACCACCAATGGGCACCTTCTCATTTCTTTATTCTACTAGTTCCCTGTATTCTACTAGTACCTTTTCGCATTACAGCTTCCTTTCGTACAGCAGAAGCCTTGAAAATACGACCGTAAGACAGGGACTCAGCCTTGTGTTCTAAGCGCTAGGAACACAAGCACCTAGTGAAATCACCCAGAGCACTACAGAACTGCCAGTTCTGCTTCTGCTCAAGGGCCACAATTCTTGGAACAAAAGGTAAACCCCCCGCCAAGAGACAGGTAGTTTTTTTCATCTTCTAGCACACTAATGTTGGATTTCTGGTTTTCCATGCAAATATTACTTAAAATAATTATTTATCCCTCTTTGAAGGGTTTGGCATCCCAACATTTCAAGCTTTCTCATTCAAGCATCTCATTTAATCCCATGCCCCTTAAAAGAGACACTTCAATACCTTTGTTTTTGTTAGCAGTGCTCCAAGGCCCCAGAAGGTTCCGCCTCCAATTGAGCTCCCTCCAATCCATTCAAATTTGTCTTCTGTTTCTACCTGGCAATAAAACAAGGCAGATTTGTCTAGAAAGTCTGTTTTAACTATAAACACCATGAGATACACGAGCATGTGGAGTTCTTTTCAACAGTGGAATTAGTGCAGGTGGAACTACTTAATTGTGTAAGTATCAGGTGAGAAGTTCTCCAGAGGTGCATGTCCCGTACACTTACACCACAAGCAGTTTCTGAAATCTTTGTGTTTAATTCTTGGCCAATAATCCTAAACGTAGACATAAAATTTCACCCCCTCAACAGTGTACCAAAGCTCTGATCTAACAGCCTTTGCCTTCATCAGTTAACGGAGGCTTCTCTAAATGCCAAATTAAACGAGATTAAAAAGAAATTGTCATAGTGAATAGAAAAGCATAATTCCGTAAGAAATAGAAATTTCAAAAAATTATTTTTAAACTTCAAAGAAACAACTATAAATCTAAAACAGTAAGATGTTTCAAAACATCTGTGTCAAATTCTGCAATAAAATGTTTTAGCAACGACTCACCTTCACTATAGAAACTCCAGAGCCAATGTTCACCAGTAGATAAGGGAAAATATTTGGGTGGTTCGACTGAAATCGGAATTCTGTATCTGAATCTTTCTGGTATGCAAACACTTCATGGGGTATGTTCCTCAGGACAAAGTTGCATCCTTTAATGAGGCAGGTCATTACATCTTCTTTATCTACTCTGAGGGAAAGGGGGAGAAGAAAAAACCCCTTACATCAAGTTCACAGTGCTGCTGGTGAGCAAGCGTGCTTTTAGAACAGTCCACAAACAGGAGGCAGGAACCCCCACCATGCAGCAGAAATCCAGAGCTCTTAAAACAGGAGGCCTACATCTGCATGTGTCCTGATGGTCACCTTCCACACCAGAACACACAGTCCGAAGTCAGACTGTAGCTGCACAGAGACTTTAACCTTACCTCATCCTGCTGTCATTAGGAACAATCCTGCTGCCCTGCCTGCTTGTTTAGTGCCTCTTCAGTGCCCTGGTGCTGCCCAGGTAAATGTGCACCTGAGCAGTACAAGAGGTCAGGACATTTAGTTGGAAATTAACCTAATAAAACAATTTCCTAACGTGGAATAATTTTCTATTGCTCTTCCTTCTCAAAAGGGCAAAAAGAGCCTTCAACCCTTCAGCACCAGGTTAAAGGGACTGCGAGGGGCCTGCTACTGGGATTGCCAAGCACAGGAAAGAAAGACTTCTCACAAGAATAACAGAAGTCAGAGCAGTACGTATCCCGAGCGTGGAGTCTGGGAACGTGACACATAATTTAGGTAAGGTGAATGATGTAGTTTGGTCAGCTAACACCTACTGACTTCTGTAAACTTCTGTATCTCACCTGTTGTTACTGGCTTACGGTAAATTTCTTAAATGAAAATGCTAAATTTGTTCCGTGAGATACCACAAGCCTTGCTGAAAGCACATAAAGCACATCTTGAATAACCAGAACGCTGCGTGTTTGTCAGGATGGAGAAGGCGCTGCTTTTTGAGCCTGCAGACCAATGAAGTCTGTCAGGACCAAACGAAAACTAAAGAAACAAGATGCAGGTGGACCTCATGGAGAAAGGGGGAATTGCTGCCTTGTCTTGATTAATTGGTACTTAGTAACAGCCAATAACAGCCAATGCAGGCTGGGTTGGAAAAAAGCAGTACAGAAGATGAACACGGTACCTTCAGAAACTGGAGAATGTGCTGCAGGGATCTGCAGTGGAGGGGCCCTGAGGTTCCCCCCAGAAACATCACGTAACATTTTATATGGGTGTAAATTAATGCTATGTTGATCTACGCTTACAGCAGCTTTTTAGCAAATGGTGTTGGATAAAGATGTTTGAATGGTAAATTCATGAGGCTCTAAATTCAGGAGATTGCCCTTTAGTTGCACTGTGGATGGCTTTTGAGGGTGGATGGGCAAAGCAGAAAGTCAACTACTAAAAATCTCAGAGCAGAAATACATTCCTGTAACTAAGTTTAAACAGTTCCACTTACTTCAGCCCCAATTTCTTCTCAATAAGATCTTTGAATTTATAGGCACCACCACCTGTAGCTTTGATGACTTTTGTCTCTGTATTGACAAGATGGTCTTTGATGAAATCGAGGCAGGTTTCAATATAAGTGTTTTCAAATTTAATGAAGTGAAGTCGAGCTGTAATCTCCTCCTGAACTGATATTTCATACAAAGGCTCATTTTCTATGTCCTTTAAGAGAGAAAAGAATTTCTTATCATTCAAAATCCTTCCTCGAGAAACAAGGTGATATGTTAAACTGCTGAACATCAGTACCTGCGCTGCCTTTGCCTCGGAACTGTGCTAATGCTATTAAAATACAGCGCTCCAAGCTACTTGCAAAGAAGAATATAGTTTCAAATCTTATTTCTCCTTAAGCTGAGAACATAATCACTTCTCCATGCATAAAGTACCTCTGTATGAGAAAAGCAATGTTTACATGCAAGTATGGGTTGGTTTTTTTTTTTTTTTTTTTTTTTTTTTTTTTTTTTTTTTTTTTTTTTTTTTTACACAAGTACTATACTTCCCTGACTAGAAAATAACTACTTCAAACACTGACTGGCAAAACATGCACTTCCAAGAAGGCAAGGGATGTGACAGAGTTTACCCATGCAGGGGCTGCACCACTCTGAAGCTCTGCAAATCTGTCTCTCAGTAGAGAGAACGCGTATGATGTATAACCACACGAATTTAGATCTAGAGCTATATTAAGCTTTCAAAGGAAAAATAATTGCCAAACCCATGCTAACAGCAAAGGGTTATTAACAGGAGCCACACACTCGTCTGAGGTGCAGTACAAATGCTTTGGGATGGCTGTCAGGGTCGGTATGTTTTAGAATGTGTTTAAAATAAATATTTCAGTTGTACAACTTAGTTCAGAGTAACGGACGTTACGGAAGGTTGTACTTAAACTATGAGAAACTTCTAGATAGTTTCATACAGAACAAGTTTCTAGATGGGGTTTCAGATGAATTTCTAGTCCACTATGAGAAGCCAGCCCAGCACTGCGCTCTTGGGAGTCAGCTGCATGCAAGTGGTTAACGGCCCAGTTCTCACCTTTCCAGAATGATCGAAGGATCTCACTCGTGCCACTTTGTGCTGCACAGTTGAGTAATAAGCCAACTTGGTTAAGGAACCACCTGTTAATTAAAAGATGAAAAGTTATGATTCATGCCTCACCTTAGAGCAAACACTGTCACTGATGTTTATGCTTTACCTAAGAAGAGTTCTTGGTTTTTAAGATGTCCTCAGCTAAAGCCAGAGACAATTAAGCTAAATGCATAATGTAGGGAGCCAGAGAGCCCCTGTCTGGAAACTGATGTGTCGTGGTCAACTCCAAACACGTACTTATGTGCAAAGCTCCACAAGTGGAGCTGACACCCAGCTGATGTGGGGATGACTGAAGAATGGCAGAACTAGTGGCAGCTCTTCACTGGCTAGGCTAGCCCTTGTACTATAACTGTTAGGCATCTTGCTAGGAAACTTTACAGAAACCCTCAAATCTGCTGCTTTTACGAGGGTTTATAAGTAAGGTTTGCCGCAGTTGGGCAATGTACCCCCTATGCACCATCGGGAATACTTCAGTAAACATCCTTAACCTGCCTCCAAGGACAAGCTGTAATTTCACAACTGGTTAGAAGGCGATTCTGTGCCAAATAACTGTTCTGCAAGATTATTCTTGACTTTGGGGTAAAGAACACTTGGAATGATGATCCTCAAGCGTACCAGTCAGTGATATTACCAACATGCAAGTCTGAGCAGACCAACCTCACCGCCCTCTTCTCTTCAGGCCTCAAGTCTGCTTATGTCAAGGAAATAAAACTACCAACTCTCATCTAGAAACAACTTAACCCCCTGCCCCATCTGCTCTGTCTTTGCATCTGACCTGCAAAAGCCAACTGATGGAAATCACTAACTGATTTTCCTCAGGACAGAGCAGGACCTGCTGGTGCTGCTGACGCCTCTGGTATACGAATCAAGTAGATATTTGAGCCTAAAAGTAGGAGACTGTCGAAGCTTGCTCAGTTTTGTTAAAACAAGCTTTTAAATTTTCTCCCCTTCAGAAAGAAAAATGCCCCTTCAACCACTCCTGCCTATCGGGATCTGATTAAGGCATCTTTTTGCTTCATAAACCTCTAAGCTGCTTTGGCTGTCGGAGAAAAGCCTTTAATTTTAACTCAGTATAAAAAGTACCCTGGGCTGCAGACCAGAAGCACCCTGATCCATACAGAAAGTCAGTTCTAACTCGGCATCCGTGCTCTGGGAACAGGAGCACGAGGCAGGCGGGTGGTCCGTATCTCTCGGTGCTACGGGCCTTACGTGCAGCTGAATTTCCGTCTGCCTGTACTACCTACCTCTTGCTGACAGGGGTAACCTGCTGAATCTTTGCCAAGTTTACCACGCATCTCGTAGAACCCACTGTGTATGAGGCAGGAAGCAATTGTGACCAACAACCGAGTCAAAATTAAAGCTCCAGCAGTCAATAAAAACCTGGCAATGTTAGATCACAACATCACGGCTACACTCAGTGGCCCTACGCTCTGCTGCCTTCTAAACAAGTGTAATCAGGAAATGCAGCATGGGCAAGTGGAAGACAATCAGCTGGTGCTGACAGCTTTGCCTTTGTAACGGTATTCTCACCTCTCCCATAAACAGCAAAATTTTTGCAACCTGTAGGAGAAAGTAGGCAGCTTTCTCCACCAGAATAAAGCGATGTCAGCTTAGAGCGATGTGATGGCTGACAGGCGATTATAGTAACCAAAGCAGTAAAGCCTTCCTGCCCTCGGCTCCTGCCTCAGTGGAGGTGCCAGTGCTTTAAAGTTTCTGGTAAACAAAACGCACAGTCCAGCACAGTTCTGCTAGCTCACTGCTTAGAAGTGAGGGGTTTCTTAGCTTTTTTTTTTTTTTAAACTAAACTCAGGAGGTCTGTACTATGAGGAAAAGGTTCCTTCCAAACCTCTAGGCAGAGGAATATGAGGCTTGTGTTGCAATGTCATACTGTTTGTATGACACTGGTAATGATACAGACGCTTCAGCAATTAATTTATCACCAGATAAATGGTATGTAAAGCTATGCTTTATACATTATCCCCTTCCTCTCCCAGTTTTTAAAGACTTAAATCCATTCAGAACACCAGCGGAGACATGTAACTAGGCTTTATGCCTAATCCCACAACCCTAATTCCAGTCTGACCCACAGAAAGGACCAATTCCAGCTGCTGTTTTAACCAGCATGAAATGAGTAGCATCTGGAGGAGTTCAGTACATTTATGACATGACAAGACTGTCTATTCCAGAGCATATATTCCTCCCACCACAGAGTAAGTCTATACCACCCGGGGCAGTGCTAAGCAGAGGACTAACGGAGGCTTGCAACAGTACCACACAGTACTGTGGCTGAAGAACGCTTCTCTTCTCTCTTTTCTACTGAACAGTTCCACTGACCTAGCAACTGCCAAACAGCACCAAAACGTGTGAGCTGGCACTTGTGGTTTTGCAGCTCTCCACAGCACAAACGCTGACCCCTGCGCAGGTGAAGCTGCGGTTAACGGGCTTAGCTGGGCTGTGTCCCCGCATGGCCCGCCCTGTCCAGCACAGTCCCCTGTTGTGCTGCTCAGGTGTCACTTTGTGCATTACTCCATCCTCCCCTTGGTGCGGGCTGTTGTACACCTGGGAATGTTCTCAGGCTTGCGAGGGAACAGCCTCAAATTTTGCCGGGGCGGTTTAGGTTGGACATGAGGAAAAATTTCTTCCCCGTTGGGGTTGTCCCGGCCTGGCGCAGGCTGCTCAGGGCAGTGGTGGAGTCCCCGTCCCTGGCGGGGTTTAACGCTGTGGTTTAACGTGGTGCTGAGGGACAGGGCTCAGCGGGGACCTGGCAGCGCTGGGACTCGATGGGCTTAAGGGTCTTTTTAAGGCCAGACGATTCTCTCTGGGTGCTTCTGGGGGTGACTGAGGAAGCGAGTGTGCCCAGCTCGGTAGCTGTTGCAGGCCCCCGGCCCTG
>NW_010431082.1:9116-18598 GCF_000710305.1 Buceros rhinoceros silvestris | reverse complement strand
AAAAAATTCTGTAAAACAATGTTGTTTAAATACTTCTATATATGTCCTAAATTCTAGTCCATTTATGTTTGGAAAATCCAACACATCTATAGTCTGTGAAAGGATTGCTAGTTTTATATGCAGTTTATAGATCGAGTAAACGTTTGTGAGATCACTGTGGAGAACTTCCAGCAATTTTTTGTCACTTGTAAAATGTGTCTGTCTCCACTGTTAAGTAAGGTCTGTCTTTGGCTGTATTCCTTCCATTGGCAAATTTACCAGCAATTCTAATTTTTACTAATTCTAATTATTTTTAAAAGTTCTGATGATACAAAGGCCTCTTTTCAGTAGTCTGATAAAGTTTTTGGACCCAGAATATATAATCTGTAAAAACATCTTCCTCTGAAAGACACTTCAATTGTTTTTTAATGCCTAATCATAAAATGTGATTAGAGAGTAAACATTCTGGATGTTTCTTCCTCTTGCCAATAAAATCACAGTTTGACTTTGCTTATATTTAGCCATTTTGGGTTACAAAAAATAAACAAACCCCCCACTCTCATATATATATATTTACTGCGGAAGAAATGCTCTGCAATTGTTAGTATACATGCTAGTAAAGACAGACTGCTGAAACATCGGCTACCTTGCTCAGCTGCTCTAGTCTGGCCTTTTCGTGGCTTCCCCTGTCATTATTCATTTGACTTTACACTAGATTTCGTCTTCTATAGTGTTTTTTTTCGCCAAATGTGACTTAAACTGTAATACCTATCAGTTTTGTCTTTTATTTTGCACCATGGGAATGGAAGGGACTTTTCCATTTCCAAAGTCGTACAAAAGATTGCCTCACTGCACCATTTTTGTGTTACAGCTGCTTTTCACTAATATCACTGCTTATCACTTCTATCACTAATTTAAGCCTGTGATTCATGTTTTATGGAAGCCCAGTCATAAACTAAGAACCCCAAATGATGCCTCAATTTTACTTTGCTCAATCTTTCTAGGATATGGGAGAAGTTCAATTGCTCATTTAATCACATCTTGGAATACCAAGTGCAGCTAAAGGTATTACACCTTTAGTCAATGGATAAAAATATTTTTTTTAATATCTGAAGTTTGACTGATACTATTTTTAAGAAAGAAAACGGAAATTTTAAAAAGCCGTTGATAGAAACAGTAGCCACTGAGAATCTGACTTAATTCATAGCTACTCAAAGAAATAAAACAGCCGTATGGTCTGAAGATGAGGAAAATAGTTGCCTTTAAATGAAATCCAGTGTTCCAGAAGACAGCAAGACTAGGACTTGGTAACTGACTTAAGTGTATAATCAGTACAGAAAAATCCACAGACATTAGGTAATCACATTGACTTCCCGAAAAATCTCTTAAAAAATGAAGGGGTGTATGACTGTGATTCACAGAAGCCAGCATGCACAGCCAGGGATCGTCTGAGCTAACCAGTAAGAGACACTGAAGGAAGGTGTCTGCATTAACACTGACCAGAACCTTTAGGTCAGAAACTGAGCTGAAGACAGCTGAACAATTAAATAATGCTTGAGTTGGGATGCAAAAATTCTAAATTTGAGTTTAAAGAAACCTAAACTGGTCTGTATTTAAACAGTTCACTATAAAAGGGTGACTTAAGACTTGATGACTGCTTCTCTCTATTGATTGCGTGGGGAATCACACCTCACAAACACAGAAATATATGACATGTATGTTAGTATTTTGGAGCCCATTAACAGCATAATTATGAAGAAAATCCCTCAATAGTGCCTGCTTACTGCACATGTGTTTGACATGTAGTAACTTAATTCTTTCCAGAGGAAACTAGTTCAGAAACTGCTTGACACGCACACCAAACATACTGTGAATCCTCATAAAGGTCTGATCCACTCTTTGGTCCTCTGGACAGTGTAAGTTCTCATGTGTGATGGAGATGTTAGATTCAGGTTACTACACTAAACCTCATCTACATAAAACCTTCTAGACACATACAGTCTAAATGAGGAAAGACAACTCAGCAATGACTGTTTTGGTCTACAGGTGTAAATCTGCTGCTCAAAACCCCTTTTTGTGGCACACTTAGCTCAAGTTCCCTTGGCTCTCTTAAACTGTGCTGTCATAATAGGATAAAAAAGAAATTTGCCAGACTTTGTAGGTGGTCCAGCTACATTCTCTAAACCCTTACTTTTTATTCTAATCAAGTGGTTGTTGGTCATAGATGCTGTAAACTGCAGTGATGTCCAGGGAAAAGGGGAAAAGAAGGCAGCTTCTTTTGGTTTTTTACTACTGAAAAAGGAGAAGAAAATACCAGAAACTGCCAACTACGAAGTCTAAATCCACCTTTCATAAGTTTAAAAAAATTAAAAGTTTGTGTCTTTCAATAATTTTTTTGGTGTATAAAGTTCTTTCCTAATCAAAGGCAAAAATAACAAGGAATGTCTCATTCTCAGATATCTTCTTTTAAGATTTAAAGGGGAAAAAAAGGAAGTCCAGGGGAAAGCTCCTACCTAACACAGAGAGCCTTCAGTTTTCCCTATGTTAAAGATTGAGCCATCAAAACTTTAGCTGAAATATTTCCAAATGTTACTAAAGTAGACAGAGGTCATCCAAATATTATCCATATACAGTGTCCTGTGTGGCCCAAGAGCGACAAAACAACTAGGGCAGGTGAACAGCCTGTTTTTTCTGACCTCTCTTTTTCATGGGAACACAAACCAGTGTTAATTTTTAACGGTAGCTTTTGTAAAGTGCAAATCTGATTAATCAGTCTGAACTAAGACTGTTATGAGTTTGTGGGGACTCGAAGTATTCTCTACATTGCAGCGACATTCAGGCACTACACATCTGAGCTTTTCTCAAACCTACTCCTGTGGTATAGTACCAACCACTTCAATTCCTCTTCCTTTTCATTTGTTAGAAAGATAATAAGACTCTATACTTTTAAAAGCTTTAAAATTGTTTCAGGGTGTTCATATTTTCACTTTATATATTATTTTAATTGTTTGTTGCTTTCAGACTGTCCTCTCAACACTGTACTATATAGCAAAAGAAAAAAAAAACAAAACCCTGAAGTTAAATGCTTTGAATAGCTTATACAGTAAATGAGGCAGAGAAATCAGCAGGGATGGGACTAGAGGAGAACAAATAGCTACAACTTCTTGTTTGAATTGTTTTGTTAATGCTGAATTTCTCCACAGGACTGGATTTGACCCTTTCCATGGTCAGCTTAGCTAAGATTTTATGTATCTGCCTTTGCCATTGGAGTCTAAGGTCAGCTACGGATCTCTGTATAAACTTCATCTAACGAAGCCTGGCTAGTCCAAATATATCTGTCATCCTTGTCAGAGGGAGGATCTTTCTGCCTGAGTCCATTGACAGGGCATTCTGCATTTCTCCTTTTTATGTTATAGGTATATATATATGCTTCAGCAGTCTTGATTTTATTTCCCCTATGATTCTAGGGGAAAGCCAGCCTGGCAGGATTGCTTTCAGATTATGGCTGGATTTTGGCTGTCAGCTCAGGGCTAGGTCTCATCTTCTGATGACATTGAGAGAAGTGCTGCTTCATTTCAGCATACTGTCCTGATGAGTCTTGGCATGTTTTCTCCCAGAAGTGTATGTGGTCTCCCTATACAGTCTCCTTAACAATCTCCTGAGGAAATACAATTTCCAAACAAATAATAAGTAAATAATTCAAGTTTAATTTACTTTCTTTCTCATTATCACATAACATTTGCTTGGCATTCATAACAGTTTCATAAAGGGCTTACTAACCTTACGCTAAGTTTGAGCACAGCTCTGGCTTCGCTACTTTGCCATTTGGGTCAGCAGGCAGTTAGTGATTTCTCTCAATGCTTGTCGTAGCCCAGCTGTCTCCTGCCCTTGGACGTGTGCACGCTTTACCTCTCCTCCCCAGAGCTTCCACGGACCACCGTGCCCTGGGTAGTGCTTCTCTTTCAATTGACCACGTTGTTAGGGAGTTGTGTCAGAGCTTCTAAAAGCTTCCCACAGCTTTATCATGGTGACGCTACTGCTTGGCTTGGCTTTCTCCAAACGGCTGCTTCACAGCTCCATTTCTGCAGCTGTCCATGCCCTACTGAGGCACAGCTTGCAGCCTTCTCTTCCTCTAGGTCGCCTGCTTTGTGATACTGCTCCCAGCTGTGTTTTTCTTCTTCTGATGACTGAGGTCACAGGAAAAAGCATTCTTTTTAGATGTGGTTGTATCTATTTAATGCCTCCAACTGAATACACATTTAGCCTCTCTGAAAATACAGTGCGCATGTAATTGAAATTCTGCTTCATTCTTTGAAATAATTGTGCACAAGTTTAGTTACAGTGCAGCTTTTCTACTGTTGCAGGGAGAAAAAGCTGAACTGTGGCATAAGGCATGAAGTCTGACAATCGGTAGTGATCCCAGTGTGGAATCTGATAAAGAGGCTTTCTTCTGCTTTTGTATTAAGTATCTAGGGCTTTCTTCTGCCTTTGTATTAAGTATCTATACACTATTTAAGGCAACAGGATTTGTGTTAAGACTGGAGTTTTAATTTTCCCTTGTTTCTGCTACGTGCTTAAAGGCAATTCTGCATTCACTTTGTTTCACTCCTTACCAAATTGAATTGAATGATTTAAATACTCATCAATGGCAAATCATTTGTGTATAAAATCAGCATATTTGTTCTCAAATGTTTGTCATAGGTGGATAAATGTGGCTTTGTAGCATGGAATTTTAAGTTGCTTTGACCTAGTTGGACTATGGCCCAGTTAATTTTGAGTACAGCTAGACTAAAGTTTTGGTTTATTAAAATAAACAAACTCAACTCAGAATAAAATATTTTAGTTATTGCTATTGAGATCTCCTCTCTATAATGTGCCACACCATATATGTGTAGTAATAGGATGAATTCATCCACTATGATATGCACTGCAGTGTGTCTACTTGGTGGACATGCTGGATTGCCTTCAATTTCAAATCAAGGTTTAGAGTTATGCTGTTTCCTGTGTTACTGCTAAATAAAACTACAGCTAAGATGTGCTTTTTATAATTACATGTGATAGACCTTACTGTTAAATTTTAACATTTTCCCTGGCATAGCTTTGGCCTCTGCCAACTAGCAAGCACTCTTGCAGGAGATGTAAGGCATTATTCAGAGTAGGCAGTCAGGACAAAGGAGATCTGTGGTCTTTTATCTGACACAAATCTCCACCACCAGCAGACTTTGTACCTTCAAACACTTGTGACTGTCCATGTGAAACAGCTATAAAAACACCATTTACATGGGCTGTCCACAGTTTTCGAAGCATTTCAGATCCTTTAAAATGAAAATAAACAAACAAAAGAACCAACCAAACAAACCCAATCCCACAAAGGATGCTCTCTTTCCATACTAATAGAAGTTTACTGTCAGATACCTGTTCACTGTGGAGGAGAGTAATGTGACACAAAGGTATCAGCAATACTGTCCATGACCAAGTTGTGGTAGAGACCATCAGCAAAAAATAAATTTAGAAGTAAACAGATACTAATTTTACCTGTACTTTTCCTTTCAAGAATATTTAAGCACAGTCAATTGCAGGTATAAAATACTGTAATTAATGGAAGTAAATACTCTGTAAGACAGGAGTTTACACTTAAGTAAGGTGGGGACTGAAGGATAAAGAACTATTGTGCAGGTCACAGTAAGTCCTCTTGCCTTGCAAGTGGAAACCTGGCCAAAGAGGTTGTGAACAAAAAACTACTAGTCCTATATGTAGTGTATATTGTTTTGTTACTTGGTTTTATTTAATCTGGCAACAAACCACTTTTCATATGAAAGGAAACATTTGGGATTTATTTATTATTACTCCCCATCTACCTACAATTATAACAGTCTCAAGACAGCACTTACCTTATATGTCTTTGGCAAGGCGAGCAATTGGTCTCTGTGTTCTTACAGTCAGAGGCTACATCAGGCATTCTACCTGGCTGTGTAAACAAAGCTTGGAATCGCCATGTCTTCATAAGCCATCACCTTGTACAGTCATTTAAAACAGCAAAAAGTTGTAGAAAAGTATCAGAGGTTCTTTCATACCTCTTATTGTGGCTGAATTAACAGTCTCGGGTTGAAGAAAACTGCATTTTGTCCATCGTAAGAAAGCATATAGTGGACTATAATTAATGTGTTCCATTATAAGACTCAAAACTAATCAACAAAGAAAAAATCTAAATTAAATACCTAGTTGAGACATTGCTACATTGATTTCAAAGACATAATTATAGCAGTAATATATTTAGAAGGTTCTTGTTCATAATTATTTTCCATCCACATATGAAGGCACTGCACAAATCATGGTTCTATATAGCATTTTTAATTATTTTACCAACTGGAAAATGTCATAGAATGGTGAGCTGGACTTACTTTTGCTACACTCGGAGATACAATCTTTGAGTTGTAGTCATCAGCTGCTTCTCCCAGATCTGCTTCTACAGAACTGCTGCTTGCTCTACTATTCCCTGTCTTACTTGTGCAGTTATTCTTTCAGAATTACAAAGTTTTCATTTGTATATGTGAAACATCACAGTTTTTTGCACCCTTTCTACAATATTTCAGGGTAGATGAAATTCTAACCTGGCAGCCCTTCCCAATTTGACTTATCATATTTCATACAATGTAGTATTTATAGTCTCTACTCAATCATGTAACAAAAATAATGAATAATACCAGATCTACATCAGACTCCATTTGACACGTCTATCTGGTTGGAAATGTGGACCACTGATAACCATCACTCTGCGTATTTTACTCCCAACACCTGTGCATTCACTTTAAAATAGATTATTTTCTAAACTACATTTTGTCTCTTGCTATGAGTGTATCATCTGAAACAATATAAAGCCTGAGACAGTAATATATGATGTCTTCTGTTTCCCTCCTGTCCACAAGATGTGCTACTCTGTCATAAAAGTAAATCAGCTTGTTCTGACATGATATGCTTTTGATATGCCCACCCTGGATGCTTTAATCTCCTTGTGGTCTTTTAGTAACTTTATTTTTTTTTCCCTCTGATAATAATTTCCTGACTTTTTCCAGGAACTGAAGTTAGGATAAGTTGTCTACAGATTCCTAGCCTACCAGTCTCCGGAATTTCTGTCTTCCAAAATTTCTGAGGAAAAAAAATGTTATTGATGGCTCTGAAATTACTTCAGCCAGTCCTCTGAGTATACTAGAATGAATATCCTCAGGTGATCCCACTGTGAAATTATTCAGTTTATCGAAGATTTGGATTTGTCCTCTTATTTTACCCTGAATTGTCACCCTACTTCAGCTTCATGTAATGCATTAGAAGCACAATGTGGGTGAGAGTGAAAGAACAGGTTTCTGCAGGCTAGATTCTGCCAATTTTAGTTTTTTACCTATAGAACATTGCTCCTTAATTCAGTGTGACACCTTGTAGAGTAAGGGAAACACCTCTGGAAGAAATGAAGAAACAAGGAGAGTGACACAGATAGCACAGAGAGAATTGTACAAGCCAAGCACACCTATACAAAAGTAGTAATTTCTACACATGTATATAGAGATACACACTTGAAAGAGTGGAGAGAAAAAGTGATTACATACATGAGAACATAAAAACCCAGATGGAAGGACAGAATATTCCTCTTAAGATTCCTTTTAGGCATCAGGGGAAAATACTTATGACACTGGTGATGTGCTTTTACTTTAGCTATCTATGTTAGGATCAGATGAATCATGTTCTAAAGCTGTTCTCTCCATTGACTATAAAGAGACCATAGACAATTGGTTTGGATGAGGACATCTGCAGTCCATCAAATTAATCGCATTCGTTGCTAAAGTTCCACTATTTTTAATGGTTTCATCAAGCCTCATGTTCCTCTTGTATACGGCAAAGGTCCACTTAAACATGTCACACTTTTAGTGTTAGCTTCAAGGAAGAGAAGGATGAGGCTTTCTGTCTGGAGTAACTGGTTGGCCAGATAAAGGACAAACCTGATGCTCCTTCTGTGAGAGAGAATTAGAGGTGTGTGCTCCTTATTTGCTCCAAACATAGATGTGCATGTGCATATATCTGTGTATGTGTATATACACATTTCTTAATTATGTTTAAAGAATTACTTTTCTCACATGTGCATACATATACACCATTTTTAGCAATGGAGTTCTCACTTTCCCTTTTCAAGTATAAGAGCTGCTTCCATCAAGCCTCTTGTCAGCACAGTTAAAACATAGATTTAGTGTTAGTCAAATCCTTTCCAAAACAAACATGGTAAACAATCACATTAATTTTTGAGGAGGATATTTTCCTCATTCCCCACTACCCTCAATTTCTTCATGTTCAACTAGAATTTGGCCCAGATTAATCTTCTAATATAAAAAGTTTTGTTGAAATTTTCTACTGATAACAAACATGAAATCTAACAAAATATTCCTAGTGTCCATTCAGTCATAGATCTTCCATATAGCTCTTGTAGCATCATAAGTCTTTGAAAAAGATGAAATTTGCCTCTTACTTCAAATAAGCTTAAAAATATTTACAAATGAATTTGTTGCTCGTGTCAATAAACACGCTCTGTAAGGCCTATTAAACAAGCGTAGGGAAGATATCTTGAAATCAAATTATACCTGGTCTTCAAATTCTAGCAACAGAACTCCAGATCTTCCCTTGCTTCAGTTTTAAAGTCTAACATGAAATGTCTCTTTAAAAAAATATTCCCAACACCAACAAAATCTACTTCATATCAACATGCTTTAAATAACATTAAGTGAAACCTTCTTCATGTTCAACTTCAATGCAGTAGAATCAAGACTAATGCCACTTTTAATTAAAGTAGATATTACAAAGGATCTGTGCTCTCTTACATTTATCCTTATAATCTTATTTCATATTTTACTCACTGAGACATGTTTATTAATAGTGCTACAGAGATTTTGGCAGCAGGACTTCTTACACCTTCTAATAACCTTTCGAGCATGAGATTGCTTCCTTTCATACTCAACCAAATACTCTGCCTTTAAGGAATGTTTCACTTTATTCAAAGCCTTTCTTTATTCTTTTCCTACTCTCTAATAATTCTTCTGCTAAAAAGTACTGATGAATTGCCTTCCTTCCCACACAATCTAGAAATAGCAAAAAAAGGCTACAGACATACCTCGAGAAAAAGCTTCATTGTATTGTCAGTGACAGTTTCCATAAATTCCTTAAAATAGAGAGAATAAAAGGAGAGCCAGACAACCTTTTGAACACTATCTTTTCTCTACTGCTGTGTCAATTTAGAAGCAGATGTAGATGAATAAACATTGGAAAATGGTCAGTCCACTCTAGTAAAATCTGTTTTATACTGTAAAGCTAACCTCTAATATTTACTTGCAACTTTTTGAAATTTATACCTTGATGATTCTTTAGCGTTTAGCAGTAAAACTGCTAAAACTACTCCATACTCACCATTTCAAGGGGATCATATAACCATCCTTTATTTTTTCTCCTCAAAACTTTTTCCCTAC
>NW_010431082.1:3874-9031 GCF_000710305.1 Buceros rhinoceros silvestris | reverse complement strand
TCCCTACATATATTTTTGCTTAAGCCAAGAATTTGTGCATTAACTTCTTAACATAGTTACAAGTCACTGAATGTTTTTAGATGTTTAGAGATAAGTTTATCCTGTGTGTAAATGACATTTGATTGGTAATGACTTGCCCTCTTAATAGGCAGCTTCTCATTTTAAGTTTGCTTCAATTTAATCATACTCTAATCTCAATAATTTTTAGTCTTCCATAATGAACAACCTAATCGATAGATGTATTTGTAGCAACTATTTAAAGTGTTGACTTACCATTTTCAATTTATTTATAACACATTTACTAGAAGCATTAAAATACTGTTAAAATCCTAGTCACTTATTTCCCACTATAAAAATTCCAGGTTTAGATTCCACAGTCAGACTCTCCATTCCCACTTCAGTTGCCAAAACCAGCCAAGACAAGTTGTTATGCTCTTCTTCACTCGCATTTTTGATGAATACCAGCCAGGTTCTCTCTCAGCACTTCTCTAGACTATGTAAAACCTGCCCCTCCCTGTCCCCAGCAAGAAGCAATGACAGCAGCAGTAGTCCTGTATCTTCTAGAGATGTTCTCTGTCTCACCTCTGGAAAATTCATGGCAGGAAGAAGTTTTCTTGCATTTTCTGTTAGTTTTCAGACAGGAAAATAGGGACAGAAGATAAAACTAATAATTCCTGTGCTGATGAAAGGAGAGGAGAGGAGAGGAGAGGAGAGGAGAGGAGAGGAGAGGAGAGGAGAGGAGAGGAGAGGAGAGGAGAGGAGAGGAGAGGAGAGGAGAGGAGAGGAGAGGAGAGGAGAGGAGAGGAGAGGAGAGGAGAGGAGAGGAGAGGAGAGGAGAGGAGAGGAGAGGAGAGGAGAGGAGAGGAGAGGAGAGGAGAGGAGAGGAGAGGAGAGGAGAGGAGAGGAGAGGAGAGGAGAGGAGAGGAGAGGAGAGGAGAGGAGAGGAGAGGAGAGGAGAGGTCCTGCCCTTTCCTTGTAGCATCATGGACTTTCTGAAGGAAAGTTTTATCTTCTGTCCCCATTTTCCTGTGTGAAAACTAACAGGTAGAAAATGCAAGGAAAGGAAAAGACCACAACAACTGCAACATTCAAAATTAAAAGACTTTAAGACCAGCACTCTCAGAATACATTGAGAGCAAATGTGGTTCTCTGTATTTGTAAAAGCAGTACAGCAAAGGTTGTGAAAGCAGTACGGCAAAGGGATTCTTTCTACAAAATGCCAATTTAAAATCAGTTAAGGATAATAATCTCAAAGAATGAAAAGAAGAACCCAAATGAACAAAGCCATGAGCAACCTGGTCTGATTTCAGAGCAGCCCTGCTGTGAACACTGGTTTGGACCAGAAAACATTCAAAATAAAATGCTCTATGATTCCATAATTTTATAACCTACACATTTTTATTCTAGTATGCAGAAATGTCTTGCACTAACCTTATTTGAGGAGTATCATCTCTGTTTTTTTACATCCTCAAACATCTATTAAGAAATGGCTTATACAGGTCCTCTCTGTTTTCCAGTGACATCATAAATCATCTTTCCCCTTCTTTAAAACCCAGTCATACCCTGAATCCTGGAAGGACAAGAAAAGTAAATAAAACTTTTTTTAAAAAGGCAAAAAAACTCCACCAAAACCAACCAACCAACCAACCAAACAACAAAAGAAGAGAAAAACAACAAAGCTTGCCACCATTGCCTGAAGTGGGAATGTCTATCTTCTCTATTTATAGGGTTTAAAAATATTAGTCTGCTGCTCCTACATGAAAAACTGAACAAATTTTCCATTCTCTCAAATTTTTTTTCAGGGCTCGTGTGGCATGGTATCATTCTTCTGTGTATCCTAATGGCTTTTCTCACGAGACATAACATTGAGGTCCTGGCTTAGCTTAAGTGGAAAAGATGCTTATTCAGCTTCCAAAGAACTGAGTAATGACTCCCTGAAGGAATCATTCAAGGATAATTTTAGCATGAACCCACCTGTTGGTCATATTGTACATGTTTCTGAGCTCACCAGACATGAAAATCTCTGTTTCTGTAGCTGATATCTCCTTAAGTAAATGCAGACAGATTTGGTGTTTGTTTTTATGTTTTGTTTTGTACCTGAAGGAATCATTCAAGGATAATTTTAGCATGAACCCACCTGTTGGTCATATTGTACATGTTTCTGAGCTCACCAGACATGAAAATCTCTGTTTCTGTAGCTGATATCTCCTTAAGTAAATGCAGACAGATTTGGTGTTTGTTTTTATGTTTTGTTACAAAACATGTTAAATGAAAAGGATCTCAGAATATAGCTAATTTTAGGACATTTAAAAGTTCATTTGTATTTATGCTGGTAGTACAATCATACCTTTTACAGGAAATTGTATTCTTGTCCCCTTGAACTTTTTTTACCACTTAACTTATTATTTGCAATCCACATTCTGAAAGTAGCAGAGTCTAGAAAGGTACTAATACACATACTCAAGATTTTTTAGCTTCTGGGGAGTAAAATAGGGAATGGAAAAACATCCTGAAGTATGTTTTAAATAAAAGTATGGTTTCAAAGATAAGAATGGAGAGCACAGAAGTCACAAAAACTATTATGTCTGCCACCAGCTGCTCAGATGTCTTAAAACCTCTGGAGCTGTTAGCTTGGAAAAGGCATTACTGCTGCTGCATACAGAAAGGCAATATTACCCAGCTTCAGGAACAGAAAGTCAAGGATCAGCTCCTGTCTAAGGCACTGATCTGTTGTGTCACTTTACAGCTTTTTGTGTCTCTATAAACCTTACAACCCTATGCTTTTTTTTTACTGTAAACTTCTCAAAGTCAACATGGTAACCTGCTGTCATTCCTCCCAGTGCCTGGCATAGCAGGGCACTGATTTTGCCCGGAATGTCTAGGCACCGCTGTAATAACAACGTAATACCGCTTTGTGAGTATGTTACACGCGTAGAAATGTTCCTATCCAGCTTTTTTATCCTACTGCTCCAGTACCAGTTGTGCAGAGGATAATAGAAGGGAAAAAGCACTCAGAAAATAAGCAGTGTGAATACAATATATGATAACTGTCATATTATGCTGGCTTAAGAGGAGAGAATGAAGAGCTTGAATTCAATACAGGAGATGAGAGAGGAACCAGGGGAGGCAATGTAAGGGTGAATGGATGTGAAAAATAAAATCATGAAAGGTAAGTGATTTTTTAACAACAAAGTAGAATAATGACTTTCCATGCACATACCGTTGACAAACTCCAAGGTGGTTTATTATGGCATGTAGCATTAACTGAGTGAAGAAATTTTGTTTGGCCTTAATATTCGTGGTGTGTAGGTAAGAAATGTTAGACAAGTTAGTTTCTGATGGTGGGTGAAATCTTCACAAAGGAGAAAATGGCAGTATTTCTGGATTCCTGCCCTTCTTATGTGCTTTATATTCCATGTGAAACAATGAACATGCAAATTTGATTATTCGTATGGCACTTGAGCGGATTTAACAGTAACATGACACCAACATTACAGTCTTAAAACTTTTTAATGAGTGACTTTACAGTATACTAAGCCTGTGAATTAACAAGTCATCGTTTTAATTTCTGCAGTGAGGGTAGCAGAGAACAACTAATGTTTTGTCAGCCTGTCAGGACTTGTCTACATGGGAAATCAGTTCTCAGGAAGTCCAGGTGATAATTTACTGGAAACTAGCTACTTTGAGCTAGTCTCTGTGCCTGTGCTTGGGTGCTTATGCAGTGTGCAACGTGTAAGGTATTTCTGCTTTCAAGAAAGGGTAAGGTAATTCACAGAAAAATCCATCATACTATGCTAGTTTAGAAAAAGATGGGAATGAAAAGATGTAAAGAACTAGCTAGAAGGAGTGAGACGCAGTCCGGAAACCATGCAATTGTTTTAGAGATAAAGAGCATGCATTTACTAGGAGAGATTTTTAGCTTGGCCATAACCTGCACTAATACCTGTTTAACATTTGGAATGGAATTGGCTTGCTTGTAGCTCATTTAGATTATGGACAAAAGAATAAATCTTCATCTGCATCAGTCCTTTTAGATGTACTCTCAGAGTTCATTAAGGATAATCACAGGAGGCAGAGAAAAGGTAACTAAGTAACAAGGCAGAGTATTTAAAATACCATAAATTTATACCTAGTTGAACAGGCAAATCCAAATTTATTCTTACATGCAGCAGAGTCCAGAGTCTATGCTTGCTGTTGCAGCTGTTGTTTGTCATAGTAGTTAGGGAATTAAATACCCCTTTATCATTGTTACACATGAGATTAATTCATAAACTGTTTAACCACAGGCATCAGCACATCCAGCAGAATAGTAATATTAAATCATCATATTTAACTCTTCCGAAAAGTTAGAGAAAAAGTATTATTTTGTTCCAATCATCAGGAAGCCGGTTAAAGACATCTACGGACTAAAACTCATGTATAATTTCATAATGCAGATTTAGGATCAAATTCATGTTTTAAATCAGTGAAGGCATTGTTGTTTTGATGTCCTATTGTTTTTGGTACTTGGGAATGAGATTCAGAAGACAAGGAATGGAGGCGTTCGCACTGATTGAATAAAGGCTGAAACTGTAAAAAAAGAATAAAAAACAAGCAATTGGAAGAATCTAAACCATGAACACAAAAGTTGAAAATGCAATTATGACATCTACTCAATTCTTTTTTAAAGTCCTGTGTAGAAGGGATTTATTTTAATAGTATATTGTTACAATCAAAGAAGTTATATTTGGTTAATAGTTCAAACAAAAAAGAATAAAAAACAAGCAATTGGAAGAATCTAAACCATGAACACAAAAGTTGAAAATGCAATTATGACATCTACTCAATTCTTTTTTAAAGTCCTGTGTAGAAGGGATTTATTTTAATAGTATATTGTTACAATCAAAGAAGTCATATTTGGTTAATAGTTCAAACTATCAGCATTTCTGAGACATATAAAATAGATCATTGTACATGTATAAATCAGCCTTTGTAAATTATGTATTTTGAATATGTGTTCACTCCTCTAAGCAGATATCAACACTGTATACTTCACTGCATATCATACCTAGGTATCACCCTCCAGGACTACCGTTCTTGGCAGGCCCCGGCCGCCCCGTGCCCAGGTCTGTGATGTCCGGAGGTAGAGCAGCGACTCTTTCACAGGCACCCCCTTGC
>NW_010431082.1:3002-3611 GCF_000710305.1 Buceros rhinoceros silvestris | reverse complement strand
GAGAAGGATACTCTAACCAAACCTACGACCCGAGGACTTCGCTGTCACCGTCCAAGCTCGCTAGGCGCTGGCAGATGAACCTCAGGTGTAAAGGGTGGAGCCAGTTCCGCGCACGCTGGTGCCTCACCTAAAAAATCCACTGCACATGTCTGAAGGGTGCACTCATCGCTTGCAGTGAGCGTGGGAAAAGCCCGTCCCAGATCTTCGTTCACGAAGCCAAGCCATGATGATGATGATACCTAAGTATTCACAGAAATAAAATAGAGTTGCAATTAAGAGACATGGGACTACATCAGGCTGAAACGAAGTATTTTTTGTTGTATGAAGAAATTTAAAATATGTTTTTACTAAATATTATTTTTAAAATTGGAGTGGAAGAACAATTGAAATTTTTATTTCATTTGAAATATTTATAGTGTCTTTGAAAGTAATATCTTAAGTTATAAGTGGAGAGGTTTCTGAAATAGAAATTGTTGCCATTTAATAAAGTAAAAAAATCCAAAATTATTTATAAATTCCTCCTCCAGCAAATATGTTTATATGGCATTTTCATAGTAAAAAATTATTTCAGTTAAAAAATTTTACTTTACTATATTGAATCAAGATAAT
>NW_010431082.1:2445-2860 GCF_000710305.1 Buceros rhinoceros silvestris | reverse complement strand
TGTGGCTTTAAAAAACTATGAATTTTAGGTAGATTAAACACAAAACCACTGTGTTCACTTTCAGGGCCCATCATGCTTTCCTTCATGATACTTCTTTTCCTAGATCTGGTATCAAAAATGTACTTTCCAACCAACTGACTTTGATGTAAGAGAAAATTTCAAAGTTCTTCATGGCTTTCCTTGTGCTTCAGAAGTTACTCTGAAAATATCTTTTAAAGTATCTCACTTTCATGTTATTAAAATTTTATAAATTACCTTATCTTTTTTTGATGTCAGCCAGTGTGACATCCATGTCACATTCAAGAAGCAATATTGCTCCTTAACCTATGTTCCCCATTTGTGCATGTGCTGAATTTCTGACATTCTAATCACTGTTATTAAAAATAATCAATTATAGCAGCTGTGGTAAATACCA
>NW_010431082.1:0-2357 GCF_000710305.1 Buceros rhinoceros silvestris | reverse complement strand
CTATAAAATAATTTAAATAAAAATAATAATAACAATAAAACTAGTGGATAAAAGTAATTCTAAACAACATTGTATTGTATCCTTATAAACAGATAGGAGCCAGAAAATGAGATATTTTTCTACTTCAGGATCCTTCAGATTCATACCTACAAAAAGAAATCCCAAAACCAAAAGCACATGCAACATCATAATGTTGTTAATCTCTTGGGTCAAAAACTGGCAGAGAGGGAAGAGGTGAGGGCCTTCATAGATCAGCCTGCGGGCTTGCAGTTCAAGTATGGAGGGAACACCAAAGGAAAGTCCATAGTAATAACTGTTTCATATCCCATGTTTGCATTTCTGTGGCGAGTAAAGGGATTCCTGCGTGTCGGCATATGTTTGCGCACACAATTAAGAAAATGAAAACTTGTTATATAAATTTATGTATGTTGCTCAGGATGCTATTGTTAGTACAAGTGCAGGACTTCATGTAATTCAGCTCCACTGCCTTAGTCCTAAATAACGGCTCTAGAAAATGGCTGGGAGGATGTCTTGGGGGTTTGAGATCAAAGAACAGGGAATCATAATGGAGTTTTCAGAAATCAGAGTAGGATTTGTGTGAGACATACCTGCCAAGACTCACATATTTTTGGTGGTACTCAGTGCGGTCTGGCTGTGCCACAAGTACCAGGCTGAAACAAACCATGGCTTTCATGTGATAAGACTAACTGTTGGAATCAGTTAGTTATTTTCTTTCTGTTTGGGCTTTTTTTTTTTTTGCTGATAACTCAGCAAATGCAGAAATTACAGTAAGTGAACAACAGAACACTTAGCTTCCCTAAAATTGTGACTATGATTGGGTTTGTTTTTTTTTTAATTATTCAGAATTACCTAACAAAGTGGTAAGAGAATACCTTCCTACCTATGTAAGATACTTTCCTATGGTAAATTTTATAGAATAGTTTTTCTTCTGTATTCTTCATTAGTTCTGCGGACACTACCACTTGTAAAGATTCTTGTTTTAGTCTATGTTACTGATCTGTTTCTTTAAAGGAACTTGCCTATGATTGCAATATGATATTTATTTGGAAATTATTATAAAGCACATAGTGAAATAGCTACTTTAGTGGGAGATATTACAAATTATTACCTGTATTTGTATGTGTGAATCTGTGTTTACATATTGCTTCTAAAATTAAAGAGTATATTTGTAATTAGAATTTTGATGCCGGGTACAGGTGTGTGGTCTAACTGTACTTTTACCTACTCGTGAAATACTCCAATTTTCTAGTTCTGTGAGGTTTTTCTAGCCCATCTACTTTTAGGATGAAGGTTTTGCTCTTAGGTTTATAACTCATCTAAAAATAATTTGGCTCCATGGAATAGAATCATGAATGTCCTCATTATCTTTTTAAATACTGAATGCAATTCAAAGCCCACAATGCTTCTGGACTTGGCAATTAAAACCATATCAGAACTAAGGAGAAGTTACTTTCTTTGAAATCACTGATCAGCTAGGTCTTCATCCTGTGTGGTTGGTTATGTAGATTTATTTTTTTTTTGCACTTGAAGTGTTTTATATTCTGTGTACTTCATTATTGACTTTCATTACTTAGTTTTGATACACTATTTTAACTCCAGGATACTTTAATCTGTTTGAACATTTTTTTAGTCATTATTTATGTTTACATAGTAGTGTTGTTAGTATTACATCAATTAAATTCTATGATTCTTGTAATAATTTCAAGGTTTTATAATAGGAAGAAGCAACACCTAGCAGTAAAGAATAATACTAGATTAGGAGAATTAAAATTAAACTGAAAGTACATTGTTCCTTAGTGTCTAATCTGCTAAATCTTTAATGTTTTTCCAGACAGGTTGTTTAAAACTTAATCCATTAAAAATCAGTGCAGTTCAGAGACTTACAATTAGACAGGCTAATGGTCTTAGTTTTCTTAGTAAGTTTATTTATTTCAGTTGCTCTGTTTGAAGTTCCATTTACTTTTAGAATGGAATCTAGGATAAGAATGAAAAGATCAATAACTGATAGATCTGCAATTTGCAACAGCAGTTGATTGGAAAAGAGGAATATAAATAGACTTACGCTACTGTTAATTACTACCAAAACATTAACAAAATTGATCGCAACGTCACAGCTCCCAATTCCTTCCACAATTAAACTTTCTGAGGCACATGCTCACTCTATCTCTCAGTGGTCACAGGTGAAAAACCCAGAGAAGGAAAGAAGTGTTGTCTTCTGATTTCTTAGGTAAATGGTTGCTTCATTCACTGTGGGAACATGGAGTTTCAGGATCAGCTGAAGAAATGCTGCACTGAGAGTTAGTTTCTAAGTGTCGCGGTTTGAGAAGGGGGGCATT
>NW_010431081.1:31262-41741 GCF_000710305.1 Buceros rhinoceros silvestris | reverse complement strand
CACTGAAACCTCCATTCTTTAATGGAAGCTTTTCCAGCCATCCCCGGCTGATCTTACAAAGAATTAGGGAATGAACAAACCTCTGAGCTTTCAGGGCTTGAAAAGTACAGAGAAATGGCCTATAAAATAAATTAAATTAATTTTATGCCACTACTGCTAACTTCATTACGTCTCCCACACCAAACAGGAGTGGACTTTTTCAAACTCCCTCATGATTACCTGCTCCACTTTGTTGTATTTTATTCTGAATCAGTGTGTGGCCATATTAGGAGCATGTTTAGCTAATCTCAGAATCAGAAGGCTGTATTTGTACAATCTGCATCCCATATGCAGCATATCAAGCTTTCTTTCATTATTGCTTTCCTTCGCTGAGCATAGCAGGTTTAGGGGCCTTGGAAAAGCCACTTTCATTCAAAAAGTAATTAGTAAGACAGAACTGGTGTATAGTCGTGCTAAAATTTGCTCATTTTGCCCCTTAAATAGGTTTTCAGATTGCATGTAGTTATTCCAACACCACTATCTAGGTCCAAGGTACATGGGTTGCTCTGAAATACCAGCTCTGCTTACTGGCATTGACACACGAAGCCAATTTATCCATTGCTTACTACAACTATGAGAAAGTAAAACTACAGAAGGAATTCCGGTTCAGAGCACTAGCCCTTCTTCACATTTTGAACAAACTTTCACTTGCTAAAAACAGGTTAAAAGGTGACGTTAGAAAGCTCTGTTATTGCAGAGTATTGTGAGCATATCTCTACTTACAGAAAAAAAGAACTTCAGCCCCCTGTCTCATAGCAGGAGATGAGATCTGTGAAAATAGTCAGACTGGAGATTTGTGGTGACGAAGAACAGTGCCCCCCTCCTCTTCTCTCCACAAAACAATTCCTATATCAAGGAAAAACATGTACTCTGCATTTCTAATGGAGTTAGCTTTTTTACTTTAAAAAGAAATAAAAATCAGAACAGTGTGCAGGAATTCATTTTTGTTAAAGGAATGAGAGTTTCAGAAAATGCACAGTCAGGAATAGACTGAGTTAGTAGAAACAGAAATTTTCTTCTTAGGGGTGTTTAGGATGTGGTTGGAAACAAGCTTAGAGTTTGAGCTGAGCTTAGAGGAAAGGCACTCTGAAGAGAAAGTTGCATGTCTTCTTTAGAGTTTATTTAAACTTCTCTTATTTCAGAAGTAATTTTACCACACACAGAAGATCCTTTATCCACATTAGAGTGCAGATATATTCCTCCTCCACCACCTTTTTGATGAATTTCAAATTCAGATAACTTAATGGCTAACAGCCTGCAATTGTTCTTTATATTAATAGAAATACATGGTCTCTTTTGAAGTTCAGGTAGTAATTCAGCTCTTAAAATTCTTCTGCTGTTTATAAATTATTTGATCAGCTTTGTCATAGCTTTTGATGCATCATTACAACCCGTGTTCAGCTACACTCTCTTATTCAACTGGAAGCAACTTCTATATGCTTAGGAATCAAATTAAATGTTATGCTAACTTGAACCACTGAGTTGTCAATTTAATTTATTTTGGGCCACAGGTTCAAGGTATTAATTATGTCACGTGTCCACCTTGAGAAATTAGTGATAATGATTGTGATAGAACAGCTTTTGACTTGAAAACATTCAGGAATATTTTTTTATATGTGAAGTATGAGGCTGTAAAGACAATCCCTAGCTCTTCAACACTCTCCAAATTTCAGTTCATTAAAACAGCTATAACAAATCAGTAGTGTGGTAAATTTTAGAAGGAAAAAAAAAAAACAACATGGAAATCCAAACATAATTTCAAATAATCAGAAAGTATTTGGTAAAGTATTTTTGCAATGAGAAGCAGTTCTGCAAATCACTTGTTGATAAACTACTTCTGACATAAAAGCTCCCTTCCACTACAGATGTAGGTGAAATACAACCATATCCTAGAGTGTCTTGATTGTAGTAACAAGTGTAGTAGTAACAAGGTAAGTCAAAGTGACTCAACGGAAATGAGTCACTGCTACTAGAGCTGAAGGGGAAGGGGGATGGCTTATTTCATTAGATAATATTGAGGGAGCAGCAACTTCTGCTTGGCTGAGTGTGAATATTTCTTAACTCTGAGGATGAAGAACTGCAGGTTGAACAGACACTCCTGCCCACAAGCATCTCAGTCATGCAGGCTCTGAGGGGCAGTTGCCCCATGTTGCTGCATCTTACAAAGGATAGGACTTACAAAGATGAGCTGAAACCTAATTCTGTTTTTCAGAACAGCTTACAAGAAACCTAAAGAATGAAATATGGTCACCATGAGGATATTAATAAATAGACAAAAATAGAGGGAGATGAACTAGGCTGTTGACTGACAATTTGCAAACAAGAAGAACTGATTTACAGTCATTTTAAACGGTCCATCCAACTCCGAGCTCAGAATAGTGATAATTCTTAAATACAGTGTGCAGCCATTCAGTAAGGCAAAGCCTGTGTTTCTCTGATGATAGTGTTGGAGGGGGGGAGGGAGAAACACGATAGCAATAATACTTAAAGAATTTTTTTTCCCTTTAAAGAAGAACAAAAGGTCTGCAGTAAGCGTATCTCTTCAGCTTATCAGCTTACTAGCCATTTCTTTTCATCACATGAATACTGGAGAGTCTACTCCAAAAGACAAAAAGAGAAACATGCACGTTTTATACAATAACTCATTTTAAAAAATAGAAAAAAGTTGCCTGGATTTTTTTTTTCTAAAATAAAAGGAATCAACTAGTTTTTGAATCAGAATTGGAATGGGGGGAGTTAAGAAAAAAAACAAAACAAAGGGAAAAAGCAACAGGATTAATATTGATGCAGCTATGGCAGAAGCAAACAGACAGGCAGGGACAAGATTGCATCCAACCTCCAAAACACATGTAAAGTTGGAGCTAAAATGTCATATGCATATGCAATTTATATGCAAAAGTCTTTTACATAAAGCTACTAACTGCCAAGTCTTCTTTCACAACTTTTTCAAGGCTTGCAGTAACTCTGGAATTTTATATTCTCCCTCCGTCACCTCACCAAAGGCACAACTGTCTGTGAAGAACACAGAAACTTTCTTAAGGCCGTTGTATTAGATTCTTCCTTACATTGCTGGGCTGATGGCTCAGCGGGAAGACCTATTTTTTGCTAGTGTTCAAGCAACTTCCCTGGCAGTTATTGCCTGCAACAGACTGTAGGGAAGTTGCCAACATTTAGAAGCTCTGATGATGTGAGCCAACCTTAGACTAATAATTTTTTAATCTCAATGTAAGTGGAAGAATTACATAAAAATAGACAATTTTTAACAGTATGGTATTCTGTTATGAGAGAAGGCTAAATAACACGAGTGCCATATGAACATCTTTCTCTTATCTACAGCACCTAACTTTAGCATAGTCCATATGTCTATTTGTCTGATAGCTGAACTTAGTGAAATAACATGAGCTTACAAAAGAGAGTTCTAAAGCTCCGTGGCTTCAAACCTTTTGAGATAAAATACCTATCAATCACAACCATTTTTTCGCATAACCCTCAAAACCAAAACCAATTAGCAAGTGCACTGCAATATTACGTGGGAAACCAAAACACATTTTTAGGGGTCCAGAAATTAGGATGACTACTGTAGTCAGTGCCTTGTCTTCTGCCTTGGTCTTGGTAACGCAAAGTGCTTCTGTCATCGTCTTTTAATAACCTGCAGGATGACAGAGTAGGCTGGAGAAACAAGCCCCCAGAAAACTCAGCCAGCACACACAAGTGAGTCAGTGGCTAGCACTGGGGATGGCGTATGGAGGAATTGGAAACAACTATTTAGCTTCCAAGTTACTTTAAGCTCAGTCAGAGCAGTTTACTTCAGAAAGGAAAGATGGACAAAGCCACCAGAAGGAGACAAGCAGACAATGGTTTTACAAACATTTTGCTTTCACTTCTCATCTCTGTGGCTATTGTACATTGTCAGACTGTTCAGTGAGCACACAAGTGTTTCCAGAGCAGAGGCTCTGACATCTCTGCTCCCCGCAAACGGTTTAAATGTTGGCTTTAAATTCCTTAACAGATTCCAGGCCATCATCTTTTTTAATTAAATGCAAAAAAACTATGTTAATGCAACATTAATGTTGAGATTGTCATTGGACAGATGTCAAGAAATTCAAAGTTATGGTTCCCACAGCAACCATTATTTAGTGACCCCCTCCCCCACTTCCACAACCACCGTCCTGTAACATTGGGTTCAAATTGTACAACAGGCTCCAAAGCGAGGGGAAGCTGTGAGAGGCAGAAACTGCACACAAGGACCCCTCGGAGCCATTGCAGATGGGGTGGACTTTGCCTCGGTCCTCTTTCTGAAGGAGAAAGTGCTGCTAGTGACAGAACTGAGACAGAACGGCCCAGCCAAACAAGAAGCACAGACTGACATTGACTATGCTATTGTGCTGCAGGAACTGATTTCACATCCTTCAGCAGTGCATCCACCAGTGTAACCTGACCTAGCACAAACCAGCTGTAGAGTGTAGTTCCAAAAATTACTTCTCCAGTCCATTTGTGAGTATTAAGACAAATGCTGAAACAGCTCACACCACAGCACAACGAGAAATGAGAAAGTATCTCTGTAATCACAACAGTCAATTTTTTCATCCTTTCTTTGTCCCAGGAAGTAGTACCCTTCATCACTATCCACCAGAGTGAACACCAAAACACAACAAACAAAGGATGGAAACAGTAATTTCCAGAAAGAGAACATTTTTCACAGTACAGCATTTCAGACCCTGATCTCTCAGACTTTATGTGTAAAGGAAACCTACAAATTACTTCTAAAAAGAAGAGCTTGGAAACTTAAAAGATAACCCAACAGAGAGCTAAAAATCATGAACTTTGTAGCAATACTCGTTTTCTGACATTTTACAATTTTTCTTATATGCCATTCCAGCTAACTCCTCAAAATTGCATACATTAAAAAATTTAAAAAATCTATTCAGCCAGCAATCTCATCACCTCTCTCTTGTTGATATCTCCTCGTGCTCCACAGGTCCCAATTGCCTTTCTTTTAAATTGTCTAATTGAAGTTAACCTAATTAAGTTAGCCAAACAATTACCCTCAATATGTACTTTGAAGTTTGCTGCTTAACCTTCCCATCTGTAAAAGCACTTGCATTCATGGAATTCCATCTACTTTTTCTAACTGTATCAGTTTTCCTGCATCTCTCCCTCCAAACTTACCTGGAGGTGTCTTGGAGGACAGTTACAACACTATGCTTCTGTCATTTTGCACATGCCTGTTTTGAAGATCTGGAGTCTTTAAATGATCCTGGATTTAATTCCAAAGCCAGTGAGCTGTATCAATACACTATTAAAATGGTTACTACATTCTACACAGCCCAATCCCCACCTGAGTGAAAATTTCTGGGTAAAATATCATGAGAAAAAAAAATACATTTACTATTGATGTTGCCTGACCATATAAGCCAGTGATGGAGTCAAGCAGAATTTGGATGCTTTACATCATTTTGCAAAGCATGAAGATCAATGCTGTTGGTGAACGAGGTGGAGGGACCGACAGCATTAGCCTTTCCTAACACATCACTGTCATCCAGGGCTGGCTCAGCTATGCCCAGCTAAGTGCAGACCAACTTTTTTTTCACCAGGTTTAAGACTGACATGGAAGGGAAAGTGCACTTACAAGTGTAAGTATTAATTGTAATGTAAGTGTAAGTATTAATTGTAATGTAAGTGTAAGTATTAATTGTAATGTAAGTGTAAGTATTAACTGTAATGTAAGTGTAAGTATTTGCAGCTGTTCCTCTTGTGTCCCGTACACCCATTTTGCAAATCTGGGCTTTAGGAAGCCTGCTCAGAGTTTTCGCAATGGGTCCTTTTGCAAAGAAGCAGTTGACCTGCGCATGGAATGGGAGGAGAAGATGACAGAGGGAGGAGAAGATGACAGATAGAGGAGAAGGAAATCATAACCTGTAGGACATCCATCAAGTGATTTAAGTCTATACATATGCCTGCAATTTTGCCTTTGAAAGATGAATCAAGTAATGCTGCCGACACTTACGCTTTCCTGTCAGACACTTCTTTTACTCTCAAGCCTGTCGATAGCTTAAAAGTTACATTATATCTTCTCCAGTGTTAGTGCAGCAGTTTCCCATTTGATCTCATATTCAGTTCATATTTGTGGAAGCAGGAGGGGCTCCTTACTTTACTTGAAAAATTGTAACATCTGGCTTTGTGATGGGCCATCACCCACATGTTTACAGAGCTGCTGACGCTTCAGGGAAAACTTGGTAAAACATTTCATTTGGAGGCAATTCTAGTTATTTATTCTATTTTCTGCATTCCTCATCCTCCACTTTATACTAGGGACATTTGCATGAAAAGAGACTGCAGCTCCTGAAGAGTTCATCTTCACATAACATTTTTTCATCTGATGTCCTAATCACTAATCATGTTTGTGTCACAGCAGTCATATCCATAGCAACCACTTATGATGTCATAGAAAATCAGGGTTTCTGGGAAGGGTAATGAATAGGGCATAATGGTTTTAGAGGGCCAAACTCCATATTACACCACAGCAGCATAAATTTGGTATAAGTCTGTAGCAGAAAACAGAATCACACTATTGCCATTCTGTAATCACACACAGCACTTGACCTTTTCTTTTGATTACAGAAATACAATAAGCTAAACATTTCTGAAAATCAGAATATTTATATAAATGATTTAACTTGTCTATATAGATAACTTCAGCAATCAAAAAAAAATGAATAGGCGTTTCAAAATCACCTTTTTGCACATTCTCACAGGAAGCTTCTTTCCTAGAAGTAGCAGCAAATCAAATATAACCACAGGTGTAGACATTGCACTAAAAAAAAAACAAAAAAAATTTTTTTACTCTTATATGGATTCCTTAAGTTTTGCACCGAATATTTGTAAGCAAACAAGTATTCGCCATTTCTTAAACATGTATTTGGTGGCTTAGCCATAGCTGGAAATCATAACTAATTAGCAAGACCACAATACGAAGATGAGATCTGGCCCAAGCTTTAGAATGGTAATTTATTTATTTACTCTGTGTGAATGCTAGAACAGTCTTACTTCATGCATAAAGCAAAATGAAGCAAAGCTCTTAATCACTATGATGCTTACCCTATACTTCATCCATCAAGAATATGTGAACCACACATTCTTCTTTTAGGTCACTGCTAGAGAACCTCAGTTGCAGGAAGTCCAATTCTGGAGATTGCATTAACATGTCCAGAGTTACAAGGGCAGGTGAACTACGGTTCTTAAAAGAGGAAAAACTAGACTGTGAACTTTAAGGTACTTCCCAGGAACTGCTGTAGGGATAGAAAAGTTGTTAAGTCCCGCATTCAGAGGGGGACTGTGTCTCTGCACAGGTAACAGAGTCCATGCAGAAGACAGTTCTTGTCTGACTATTATGTTCTACAGCCTCACCAAGAGAAGGGAAAAACAGCTTCAGCCATGGGAGACCACTCTTGTCACCATTTTCCTAGAAGCACATACTCCTGCAGTTGAGCTTTGCCGAAAGTTTGATACGTACTGCAGCTCTTTTCATTTCTGCATCCAAATGCACTGGCTGGAAATGCCCATTTATGCACTTATATATGTTATCATAATGCATGAAAACCTAGAATTGAAAAGAAGGTAAATAGTGTATCTTTATGCTATGTTACATTTTCTAGAAGCTCAATTGAAATATCAGTCATTCCATTCTGGCTGCGTTGATCGGTAATTTTCATTCTGTAATTTCAAATAAAGCTTCTCTCCACAGCAGCCACGGCAGCACTTTCCAGCACATAACTTCAGTTCGTTTTCACTTCGTGACTTAAAGATCTTCTCTCCCCATCATTCTTGCACATCCTTTAAGTGGTAATTCCATTTCTCCAATTAGATTACTGGAACTTGTCAAGTAAACAGGCACCTTTTCCTAGAGCCACAACATTTAACTAACGAGCAAAGTTAGTGGAAACAACAGCTTGGGCTCAGTCCCTACTCTCCCATTGTAGCTCCCACATTTAGAATGAGGATCTTTATATACATACGTATATATATATATACACACACGAGAGAGAATATATGTGTGTCTATATAAAAATACATGTGTATTTATATAAAGATACATATGTCTATATAAAGATGTATGTCTATATAAAGATAGATAAGTTAGATAGTTAAACAGATAGATAGATAGACATAAAATGAAAGTAAACCTTAAACAGAGAGTAGTAATGAGAGTGATTGCTCATTTTACACCAATTTTCAAGAAAAGGGACTTCTGAAAGAATAAAAGTGTTAGGGAAATAAGACCAAAAGAAAAATGGAAGTACTGTGAGTGGCTGAAGCCAGAAGTCAGGCATGTTCAAGCCCTGATTTACCACATAGCCCCAGGCAAGCCGCTTCTCTGTGTCCCTCAATTTGCTCATCAGTAAGATGAGGATCATAACCACTTAATTCAACAGGCTGTTGCAATGACATACAAATTCATTGCTCTTTCGAAAGCTGTGAGCTCTCCTAATGAAGGGCTCCTTTGAGATACTAAGAATTCATAGTGGGAAATTATTTAAGTAGGAATAAAGCTCATTTTCATTAGTTCTGACCAACAGCTTTCTGTGATAGCAGGTTTGTTTTAGACATAAAAGCAGAAAACTCTTACAAAACTGACTGAAGGAGAGGGAGAGAGAGTGACGTTGTCAGAATCGGTATTCTGCTTTTTAAAATTATTTCTATTGTACTTAAATACCATGTACCAAAATACTTCAGGCACATTAAAAATATTCAAAACAAAGAAGCTTCAGAGAAGCCATACAAATGACAGTAAAGTTAAACTGAGAAACAAGAAAATATCACCTAAAAGCTCCAGAGACTGTGTTACTAAATGAATTATAATACATATGCAACATTTTGCATATTTTTTATGTTACAGCAGCACTTTGGCATGCAACTATGATTCAGGCCATGCACGGCTGGGTGCTGTGATTAGCATACAGAGTGAAGAAAACATTGCCGAAGAGCCCTATTTGAGGTGGACAAAGAGAAGGAAGAGGCAAGGTACAGAGTGAGTTGGAGAGGCTTGTAACTCATCACACCGTAGCAGAAGCCAGGCAGTTTGGTCTTCCAACACATTTGGTTAGTAGTCCATGCACGCACATTCACACACCCTTTAAAATCTGCTGACAATGGCTGTACACCTTCTTATACTCATTTTCAACAGTATTTACAAAATAAAAGATCAGTTCTAAAAATATGTACCAAAAAAAAAAGTTAAAAGCTATATACATTTATGGAAAAAAGAACAGTCCAGACAGAAATCATCTGCTTACATGTTCCATAAGACCTGAATAAATACATGGACCATTGTATTTTCACAAAGCAAATCCACATAAACACATGATAGCTCTTGTCCTTTGAGGCCAGAATTCAGCAGCAGATAGACAAGGGAGTCGATGCACCCTTCTGGGAGCGTGGCAGCCACAGCAGGGATTTTACAGCAAAGTTTTCCCTTTACTGAGGTAAAGTAGCACAGGAAAGGAGCTCCAGTCTCAATTCTGCCACCTGCCTTTCTGATGACTTTCGTCACATCACTTCATGACACTCACCATTTCTTCCCCAGCCTTTGAGTTTGTGCATTCTATTCAAGTTATATACTCCGTAGGGACTACTGGGACTTCCCAGCATCAGTCTGATGCCACCACTACCACCATTCACCACCAGTGCATGCAACGAGGAGCAACTCCAGCCAGAGACAAACTCCCTAGTCTACGACAACAAAAAAAGCCCAAAGATGTAACAGCATTGTGATAGAAGATGACAACAGAATTCCAGGGTCATAAGACTCTCCATCTCTCCCTCTCTTCAAGTACTTTCCACTACTCAGCAACTCTGATGTGATTTTGTTAGGACCATTTCTTGGTTAGGCTGCAGCCCAAACTACAGGTCAATCCTCCTGCTCTTCTTCGTGCATTAGAGGACCTGCAACCCCACAACTCCCTCTCAGAATCCAGTGGCTCCCACTGACCTTGATTCCTACCCATTTCCCCTCCTCTCCCCAAAGTCTCCTACTCTTCTGCTTGCCAGAGATACCGCTGGGCAGCAGGGCAAGGAACTGCAGCAGATATGATATGCAAGTCAGGAATGTCTCAGAGTCCAGCAAATGATGTCAGCCCGGCCTGGATTCACTGCAGGCAGGGTCAGAGGTTACAGAGGTAGCAAGGGTCCGGAGCAGTGGTTGCATGCTGCAGACCAGCCTGAAGGGCCCCTGTGCTACCAGCAGCCCTCAAACACAAGCTACAAGCTAAAAAACCAGCAAGTATAAAAACCCCTGCCTTCCTGTAAGGAACTGCCACCTACCATTGAGGTATTCCTCAAAGTAATAGCAAACTACTATTAATCCACTTTGAAAAGTATGATAATAGCGAAAAGTACGATAATAGACTTACAAGAGTTTAAACTATTATTTTTTTAAGACAG
>NW_010431081.1:0-31155 GCF_000710305.1 Buceros rhinoceros silvestris | reverse complement strand
AGCAGGAATAGGGAGGAGGAACTTCACAGTGCAGCAGGAGTTTTCACACAGTCACACTGTATGAGAGCAGGGCAGAACAAGTCATTCAGCTCCTTTGAAGACACTTAGAAGAAAGTTGTAGCTTCAACAGTAGTGCCAGCACCTCTTGCCTTGCCACCGGTGTGAGGGACAAGGCCTGCATGGCCCATGCTGAGGCACTGCCAGCTGACAGGAATAGAGGGGCAGTGACTCAGGACTGAGCTGATCCTTTCTGCCGCTGCTGTCACCAAGAACTGACATTAGAGTACAACATCCCCATACAGCCCTCTGCCTCTGCGAGCCCAAGCATACAACAACTTTTTCTTGTTGTTCTTGTGGCACCTGTCCAGCATTTTACATGAGGAGCTTCTTCTCCAGGCTCCGTGTTGTGATTATCACCTTTCAACAGGCAATAGCAGGTAACTGAGGTGAGAGAACAGAAACTTGACCCACTTTACGAAGTTTTCCTATTGCATGATGAACCTAAATGAGTTTAAAAGAAAGCTCAAAACACCTGAGTGAGTAAAAAAAGCACTTTTTACACCCATTAAATCTTTACTCATCACTCCTTGTTAGAGAAGAGTCCAGTCAAGGGCTAAACCCTTCCCACTTTCTGTCTTTCTTTGGCTTACCCAAAGGTAGGCAAACACAATTAGTGGCTTGTATGAACCAGATGAATTTTATCCTTGTTTTGTGCAAAATTTCATTCAGTTTGGCCATGGCGAGCAGCATCCAAATGACTACTGTTTCCCTCAGCTGAAACAAGAATAAATGTTTATTTGCATTAACACATGAAGAAGCTGGAGATATGGAGAAGCTGAGTAGTTTTGCAGGCTACAGCAAAATTTTACTGAAATAACTTGAGGAAACCAGTTCCTCTGCAACCAATACTTTTAATGACAAGACTACATATATTCATCTTTTTTTTTTTAATCTAAACTTTGGTATATATGAAATATTAAAATAAACCCAGCTGAGAAACAAAGAAAATGGCCCCAAATGGCCACAAATGGGCCTTTTTGTATGTTTGTTTTGCTGTTATTTTCCCACACACACTTCCCATCTCTGCAGTGTCTGCCTGCAATAATTAAGTTGACAAATGAAGTTCTGACTACTGATTAAATTGAAAATAGCAGATATAACGTGACAGTGATCTCTCTCTCCCTCATACATCACCAGGAACAGCGACTGTGTGTGGCTTTCCCTGCTCAGCCATCTCTGAGCCCAGTGGCACAAAGCACGGCGGCTGACCTATGCTGAGGTGGGAAGGAGGGAGCCAATGAGTGTCTCTGCTTGCCTATCAAGAGAGGAGAGAAGGAGAGTTTAGGTGTGTTATTATCAAAGCGCATAATCACGTGTTCGTTCAAGCACTGAGGAGACATCAACTCTAACTTGTCCTGTTCTAGCATGCCAAGGGTTGGTTTGCTTTCTCTGACCCACCTTGTAGCCCGGGAGACAGGGGATCTGTGTAACGCTGTATACATCTGTACAGGTCTATTTTTCTCATGTTAGCCTCACAAACCTGGTCTGCCCTCCAATGGATTCTAGCAGTTCCGTACTAGGCAAGAGGAGAAGTAACTGCAGGAAACCTCTGTTATCCATTGGGATAGCAGTGCAGGGATCACTTGCCTTCCAAGAGCACAAGGAAGGAAAGATGCACCTGGGCTGCAGTCATCCCTGCTTCCACCACCTAACCTTTACTGTCTGTTCTAAAAATTGTAGCCATTTCTCAGACTGTCTTTTGTCCCAACAATTATTCTTGGTTTAGGATATTTTATTTTTTCTCCCTTGGTGCAGTTCCTTTCATCTCCACAAACAGCACAAATTTGAAAGACACTCTGAATGCTCTGGTTTTAAAGAAACATTTGAGCATATGAGCTGTGACAATTCTAATCCAAATAATCTCTGAAGTTTATGAGTTATAGCCAAATATAAATTTGTTCAATTGTTCTCATTGTATCTCCTGCTTTAGTGGGGTGGTCTGTGGATTATCTTTCAATATGCTGTGCAGGAGATGACTCTCACAGACAAAAAAATACAAGTATTTAAAGTAAAAATGTCAGTGTGCGTATTACCTATATAGACCATACACACATAAAAAAATACAAAGATATTTTATGAATGGTAATAAAGTCATTTGTGTTTGCATTTGAGGCAGCTGAGGTTTTTGGTTAGTCCTTTTGATTTCATTATTTAAATATTCTTTTACAGAATTGTCTTTCTGTTCTATTTTTTAGTCACATTAAGTGACCCATAGACATCTCTCCTCATGGGACAAAATACTTCAACCACATTTTCCAGTATTTCTGAAAGGAAGAAAATTATAGCCAGCCCAATCCTGCTTTGATGTTAGAAAACCGACAACATCCAGAATCATGACAAAATAAGAAGCTGTTACCAAAAAACCCATCTATCTGTGGCTGGTTTTAATTTTTGTTTTACAGAATTTCCCTTTGGTTTTGGAAAATGTAAGGAGCAACCAGCTTATTTTTTGGTAGAATACAATTTGCATTTATTTCTAGCAGGTCCCATCTAACTGAAGCCTTAAGTGAAGCTTCAGAAGTATTCAGACATTCTTAACAAATCAAGGTGCAGAGTGATACATAACCACTCTGATTAGAAGCTCTTTGGGTCAACAATTATCTTCCCATTCAGTGTTCAACCACAGCCTCACACAGCAGAAGCTGTGGTGAACATCCAAAGCACAACCACAATGGCCAGCTTAATCCAGGCGTCTTTTAGGAAAATATCAGCTGAAAGCCACTTGCTGAACTGTTTGCCTGTTCTTCACCCTTCTTTTCAGTCTCACAAGAATCATAGACTCCTTTCACTCCAGACAAACTCTTGCTGAATACAGGATGAAAAGTTGACAAGACAGCCTGACCCATCCAGGAGAAGTGAGAGAAGTGTCCATGCTATAAAATGCCCCCAATCTTCCTCACACCTCTTCCTAATCAATTTAGTTTGTCTCACTCCTATGCATAGAAATATACTTTGCCCTTTATTCACCCAATTTCAAGGTTATACTCAAACACATACTGGAAGATAAAAGCTTTAAATAATGTACATTCCCTCATTGTCCTTTTCATCAAGATCACAGGTGCATGACCTCGTCCCCCAGCACAAAAAGCTGTTGTCATGGAAACAGCTCAGGATGCCAACTTGCCAACTGACATTCAAACCAGGAGGGACACCTTGTCTCTTGCCCTCCCCCACCAAATCAGCACATTTCAGCAGGGGCCAAATCGGAAGTATTCCTTCCTTGCCAGGACTGGAATGGTCTCGGCTGTGAGGTGGAGGTGCAGTTGGCTGCAGTGGCCCCACAACCTGCACCCCTAAAATTGCCTGGGAAAAGAGCATCTGACACTACAGCCTAATCAAGTGACCTAAGAGTATCTTTTGCTTTCAGTACTTAGCAAGACCTGGTAGGGGAAGAGGAGGCCACCTTTCTTAATGACTGGATCAGAGAGTCTTGTACCGGACCTCCTACAGCGCCACTAAATCTCTTTCTTCCAGAGTGCCAATGGATCACTGCTTTCCTGGAGGAAAATTACTTCATCGCTCTGCATTTCAGTTTCCTGCCTGCAAAATGGGGATAACCTATACCTACGGCAAGCCTCGGATAAAGAGCTTTTAGCAATCTGTGTTATAATCCATTTTTTTCTTATTCTATTTTCAGCTGTATCGATATTTTGTAGTAATTATTCACCATTTAGCTCTCCTAATTGAGTAATAAATAGTCCAGGAAGCAGGAGACAGACTTCCAGACAACCATGTTAAAAAACTGGATGCACATTCCAGAAAGAAATAAACTTGAGTGAAAGGTCTCTTGTTTATTTATATTTTGTCCCCCAGTAGATTTAATTGGAAAGAACTATATAGTTAAAACACACCTGCACTCCTTGCCTCCGCCATACCTAAGGACTGAAGAATATGTGAAGTTGTGATACACAACTCTAAAGGAAAAAACAAGTATTTATATGTGCATATATATATATGTATCCCTACAAATATATACATATAAATAAATAAATATGTATCATTGTGGCTGGGGGAAGGGAAACAGAGTACACACAATGGCATTTGCTTTCCCATAGGCTTGTGCATATTCCCGTGCCTGAATGCTGTCTTGTGATCTCTACATAACCTTTGAAACACAAGTGCATATTTCACCCTTGCAGACTAGCACAACCATTTTTTTGTCATTCCAATTTCATTTCCAGTGTGGTGTGGACTGCGGGCTCAGCAGTCACTGGAGTCTGAAGTGACTCTTGGGACCTCCTCACTGTTCTATATGCAAATGGCCCTGCACCTGGGCAGCCGAGCGGGCTTGCCGACAGTTTAGTTATGCAAATCTGATTGATCGAGAGCATATTGCAGAAGAACACACGCAGGCCTGAGACACTGGCAGCTATATTTCACTGGCTAAATTCCCAAAGAAAAAAAAAAATTAAATGCCAAGCATTTTGATGCATATTCCTTTCAACCCCTGAAGTGCACTAGCATTTATTTCGATATGTTTTGAACACTTTGCTTAAACGTTGTTAATGCAATTCCTTGTGCTATTGCTGAATTCACAGAAGAGCTTGTTTCCTCCTTTTTTTTAAAAAAGAAAAAAACAACAAAAAAACCCCCACAAACCAAAAAAACCCCAAGAAGCCACAAACAATAACCCGAAACAACAACAAAAAGAAAGAGTTACTATGATGCCACAATACAATAAGACTGTCAGTTTATTTGAAATAATTCTCCAGGCAAATAGAGTAAATGCAGTGTTAAAATATAATTAGGTCCTACAGTACAGAGGAGTGCAAAGAAACTGATGTACTAGCACAAGTTGCCCAGACTTTATTCTCTCTGTAACAAAAGGTAAAACAAACAGTGGGGAATGTAGATTACATACTGTCACCCAATGTCGAAAGCACTTCTTTCTATTTACCAAACAGTCTGTATTAAAAGACAGAAAAGGAAAAGAAAAAAGAAGAGAAAAAATAAAAGAATCATCTGGGATGAGCTTAAAATAATAAATTAATTTTTTATTTTACAAAAAAAAGTAAAGAAAAGAAAAGAAAAAAGACAACCCACCTATGCGTGAGCATGTGCAAACCTCTAATATAGAACATGCTTCAGGCATCAAGTTAATCTTGGTTTATTGCATACGACTGATTTATCTTCATTTATAAATGGGTGGTGAGCCCTGGTTTTAATATTTGCATTTCTTGTAGTTGTATTTATGTACTTTAATGCCTTGGGGAGCCATCTATGGTGTTGAAATAGCATTATTTTTATTTTCTTTTCCCCCAGTTTTTCCAACAGGAGATACAGACTATTTTAATGCTTGGACACTGGTAAAGCCACTGGAAAGAGACATGAAATCAGTCTTTTGAATCACTTATTTTATCTTTTTCAAGTCACTATTCAATAGAGGTTTTCAACAACAATAGTGCTAATCATTATGAATTCAGGATATAAATTTTTACTGATCTGAAGTTGGTTTTTTTGTTTGTTTGTTTCTTTGTTTAAAGCAGACTCTTGTCAGGGAAGCCTTGGGGTTGGCAGTTCCATAACTTAGGACATACAGTTGCACAGATCCCAAAGCAGAGAAAAGAGAAACTGTCTCAGATGGTGCACATGAAATGACTAATGCGGCAGAGTCTGATCTCTGTTGGAGCCATGAAGCATTCCATCGTACAAACTGTTATAACATGCCATCAGACAAACATCTATTAGTTTGGTCCTACGGAATATGAGTTCACAGAAACTTTTGCAATAAAATATACTTCCATTGTGAATCAGTGCACAGAGTTCCTTACTGAGAACATTTTTACATAAACAGCAATTAAAATATGTATCATCAGGCTTAACTCAAAAGGAAAAAGTATTTGATTTTTAATCTCAATGTTCAATTTGTCATAATCTCAAGAGAACTGTGCACAGAACAAAATTTCTCAGTAACAGAAGATTGTCCAAAATCACTCTTAGAAAACCCTCTGAGAAATACAGTTAAAATATCTAGAAAGAAGCCCAAACTATCTGAAGAACTTGCAAAGCAGAGTAACCCTGCTGTAGTGATGTCAGAGCAAAACTTATTGAACAGAAAATATTTTTCTGCACGTTAAGTTGTACTGCCTTTGGCACAGATTCTTCAGCTGTAAATTTGTCCAAGGAATGACATACAGTACACATCAGAGAAGTAATGAAGGCAAGAGGTTTAGATGGGCACTTTACAGCTGACGGGGAGATGTTATTGAGCCTTGTCTGCTGTATTTAGCAAAAAGGAAAAAAAAGAAACCCACAACACAGAGAGAACATCTTTGTCTGTCCCCAACCCCTGCTACACTCTCTTTAAAATAAATAAATAAATAAATAAGTAGCCATCTGACAAGCAAAGCCTAGCCAGAGGGTCAAAAATGAAGATCCTGGGAAAGGTCAAGTTTAATCTCTACCCACGATGCCCTAGTGCATCCCTCACAACAGCTGACTAACAAAAGGGGCTCAGCACTGTGACTGACAGAATTCTTAATTGTATCCACTCATTCATGACAATTTGATTAAAATATTACGCCAAAGTCTCACCCCCTGTTTGCTTCGATCCTCCAAATCTAATTTTGAATTTTCAGAAAGGAGATTACCTCCACAAGCATGACTGGGATGTTATTAACTTCTACTTAATCTTTATTACTGATGTGAATTTAACATATGTATGGCTTCGTCTCGCTCCTGTTGTTTTCTCTCTAAAGTAACGTCTAGGCAATATACAAGTGGCGGACATTAATTTTCACTTTGATATTCTGTCATACTTAAGCTCATACTTTCATAAGAAAACTTAAAGATGTACTGTCTTAATACCATGGCACAATTAGATTGCACTAAAAAAATAAAAAACCCAAACATGCACTACCTCCCTCCAGCTCCCACCAAAGAAAAAACAAAACTCTGCTGAACGGACTTCAAAGTATTATAACTTTTCACTGTTATTTGCAGCAATATCCCCTTCATTATAGAAGCTGCACCAAGACCTGATAAGAACTGGTAAATTCTAGTTAATGTCAATAACACAATCATGAAGAAACCAAGCACGCAGTTAAAAGTTCTAATCAATTTGGATTATTCCCAGATTTATGTAACTAGTAATTGAATATGGCCATTGTCACCTGTGTCCTGATTGTCAAAAGATATTCAAATAAAAGATGTGATTTCATTTTCAAAGATGCTCACTCCCTCATTTCTTTTCTCTCCACAAGTAAGAAAGAATGAATTAAAATCACCAGCTGCAATAATGTTTACAAGATTATTGTGTATTATAAGTGTATTCATAATACAAATGTATCTAACATGAAACATTACCTATACAAGAGTCTGGGTTGGAAAAAAATCCATTGAAAATGTTATTTTATTTCCTTCTCTCTCCTTTGGAGGGAAAAAAAAGTTTTCAATTCCTTTTTTTGCAAAACCTTTTTCATCATTTCTGTCCATGCCTACTAATAGCTATTGCAAAAAAAAGTAATAAATCAATCTTCCTAAATTCAGACTCAGTGAGTTCCTAATTTGCTTGTTTAAATGCTGGTCCCAACAGCAGGAGAGCATTTGGGTGTGATTCAAACTTGGGACAGGAGCAGGGCGGAATATCACCTACAGTCATTTAACGTGTATACCAGTTACAAGGATTTGTACAACTACCTGAAGTCTCTAAAATCCCATAATACCTGGACAATGAATGATAGGCTGATATCTAGAGATAATCACAAAAAAGGTTTCTCAGAATCCTTTTCCACATTTCATACACTATTTTGCTCAAATAAATATTTGCGGTACTGTCCACGATTTGTTTTTTCCAATCAAGGAAAATATTCTGTATCTCTGCATTGAAACCTCTCTCTCAGCTCCCTGATCCCAAAATTACACCCACCCTCAAAGTATTTAAGACACTCTATGACCTCTGTATGTGGAATATAAACCTATTTTCTCTAGCTGTTTTTTCTGTTTCTAGCACTGTAGAGAACAACAGCAAAGAGCTTCCATGTCATGCAACAACTTCGAAGATTTCCAAATTATTCTTACTGCAGTTACTAAAGTGCAAAAATTTTCTGAAGTTGCATCACAACAGTAATAACACTAATGAACACTGAAAATATGAATCTCATTGGCCCATCTCAGAGAATGGGAAATTAATCAAATTTCACAGTAGTTTTTATAGGATTGATACATAAAGGATCACGTCACAGGAAGCGAATGACATGTGCCAGTCTCATCCTCAAGGGGGACACTCTCCCCTGACCTCAAATCTCACAATTTTCTTAACCTTTACTATGGCAGCACAGCATAGTCAACACAGAAGGCTTCCCAGTATCTTCAGGAGTACTGGTGTAACCTATCAAGCACATCATCATCAGCTTTGCCACCCTCCAGTGACTCGGCAAAAGGTGGGTTCAACTTCAAAAGGGGATTAGAGAGCTTTGCTTCTTGCTTCTTGCAAACGAACAGCAGAACTTCTGCACTCCCAAAGTGCAGGCCAAAGAGCTCTTGTGAGACATGCAGTAAACGAAAATGCACGTGTTTCATGTGCTGAAGGCACAGTGTATTCTGGGAGCTCTCTGGATAACACGGACCAGAAGCTGAGCAACACAACTGTATTGCAAAGGCAGGCTTTGCAGGACAGCTTTAACAGACATTAGCTCTGCTTTGTTTAATGGCATATTACTTTGCGTGTATGAAGATATCACCAGAGATTCCTTCTTCTTTTGCCAGATTTTTTAACAATTGCAAAACTTCATCAGTGTTACCAGCTGTCTGTCTCTGTCTTTCAGTAAATCACTGCTGGGAAGATATGCATTAGCTGTGCTGGCAGAGGAACACAGAGATCTCTCCTATATACCATAAGCAGAGGGACACTCAGCACACTTAATGACACCAACAAATACTCCAGCTTCTTTTGAATCACTCTCTCCAAGAAAATGAATCCCCAGCCTCCCATCTCAGCATCATCCACAGTATGCACAAGTTTTCTACTGCACAAAAGACTGTACAGTAGTTCTGCTGCTGCTGTGGGACCAAAGTGTCTAGAAACAAAGACAGCTCCTAGGTTTGGACTAGTGTGGTTGCACCAGGGGAGGATGATGAACTCACGAAGACAGTTTGTGACATTGTCTCATGAATTCAGATCAGAGAAAAAAGACCTATTGTCACTAAGGGAAGTGACCTCTCACCGCCCAAGGCCCTCAGATTCTGCCGCAAGAGTCTCACCAGAAAAACCTCTCCAGTATAACAAAATTAAGTCGCTTGTAGGGTTTCACCCTGATTTTGACACTGGCAGTGTCTATGTCCTTGAGTCAAATCTCATGCAACATAAAAATTACTAAGTCAGGAGGGAGAGATGGACAACACCACCACACCAAACTTCACGTCTCTGATGGTGGTACACTGGACGTGGCTGTTTTGCAGTTAACTGCTCACACTCCTTGAATGGAAGCTACTTCCAACCACCCCAGCCTACTGAATGCCAAATAACATCTCACATCTCCTGAGCCATTTCTCTAGACAGCTATAGGCAAATGGCCACAAGATCTGGTTCTTCCCCCATCCCTGTCTTCCCTCCGTCTCTAAAAACAGAAAAGGGATTTTTCCTTGCTGTAGTCTTTGGAGTTTTCTTCTTCATCCCCAAAGCCCAGGCAATATTACAGGATTTATGGAATTACAGCAACACAAACACAGATAAATGCTCAGTCATGCTGAGCCTCGCTGCAGCCAGCAACCACATTAATACAGTGCTTGCTCCAACATGCCCAAGCTCCCCACAACGTTTCTATACTGGACAACTAGTGGTGAGAGAAGTGATAGTCAAAAGCCTAATGGGAATATAAATAAATAAATAAGGGATAGCAGCTTGATGAAACCAAGGCCTAAATAAGGAGGCAGAGCACCCTTCTACACAGTCCAAAGAAACAGAGTGGAAGCTGGATATACTGAGGTTTTAAAGTTTCCAAATAGCCATATGCCAGGTCTTCAGAAAACTCATTTTTACCACTGTATGCACAGAAAAACTGCACTTATTTTCTGGACCAGAGAGAAACATCTCTCTTTGCATTCCTAGAGGTTACATATCCCCATAGAAGACTCTCAGGTGTTAATTCAGTTATGGACTTCACTTGGAACAAGAAAATAAAAAACAAACACGTAACCTCCCCCCTAACACATAACTCTAGATGTCCATTCCCAGTGCAGAGGCAGGGCCTTTGTCAGGGGTTTACGTCTGTTTGAAGTGCAATACTAAGCAGTCATTACTTTTTTTAAATACAACTGGGAGTTTTCAATTTATTGCCCTGGTATCCAAAGAAATGAAATGAAATTCTGGGGAAAGATAATAGGACACCCCACAATCACTCCAGCCACAGAACAAATCTGACAGATGCTTAAGAATTCAACCATCGTTTGAATAAAATCAGCCTGCTTTCTGTTCAGCATATGCCAAATGGTTTACTGTCATTTCCAGTACGGTTTTTTTCTTTTCTTTTCCAGTTCACAACTGCCTTCTATTGTCAATCCCGTGAATAGCCAACAATGATTTAAAGTAGTAGGCTCCTATCAGCATTGTTCTCCTGTTCAGAGCACAGAGAACAAGAATACATCTATGTTTTCCATACAGTATAGAAAAATGTAATTCTCTGTTTACTGTCATATCAACAACTCGTGTCCCAATTCACTGCTGTGGGCAATGAATGACAGAATGAGCCGTCCATCCTGACAATGTGACCAAGATATCTGTGGTTGAGGCTGCTCTATCATTTTTCCCCTCCCCAAAAAATGTTGCCAGAGAAATCTCCTGATTTTATGCCTTTATTTGTTTCTTTATCTACATACAAAATACAGATAAAAATGAAATTGAGTTCATTAAACAAGCTGCAAATAATGTCTTGATAGCACAGGAAATGTTACACTCCCTCACATTGCAGCATGTGTTCTCAATGGAGTACAGATTTCTTTATAATACTAATAAAAAATAACCATAGTCCCCTTCTTTCAACAAAAGCTTCCCCCCATCCCAGCAGTTCGGTAGAATATATCTTATTTTCTAGTATGAAAAGAAGCCCTTTCCTCCTTTATAGGTAGCAGGCAGAGCACAGTTAACAATATGTAGCTGAAGGGCGATTAACTCCAGCTACCATAGGCCTGGAACTGGCAATAAAGAGGTAGCTTGGAGCTGTGCACTGAAAACAGCATTTATTCAAGGGAAGGAGAGAAATGAAACAAAACTTCGACAATGTTAGAAAAGAGGAAGAAGGAGGTTGAGACAGTTATAACACAGCAATGATTTACATGCCGTTAACATACAATGGCTGTATGTTGTGTTCAGGACAATATTTAAACAAAGGCACTGTTCGCCTTGGCAGCCTGTGTGTTAACACACAGGATTTAGGTTGTCTCAAAGGTAAAGAGATCTTCTTACTGTAATGTATACAGGAATTATAATGTGTCAAGAGCATTTTTGGTGGTGTATTCGACCTTAATCATAGCTTACTGGATTTTTTTTTAGTTTATTTTTAATTTGCCATATTTTTTGAGAGTTTTCATTTGTTTGTAAGTTGTTGATGATGATGATAACTTTTTCTTTCTATTGCTGCAAACTTAAAACCTCTCCTGTAGAAGAAAAAAGTAAATTTACAGAGGAGATAATGGAAAGTGGAGGTTTCAGCTTAACAGGCTACTGGACTTGATGGAGTAGGGGTATTCAGGCTGCAGACTTGTGGCACAAGTCTTTTCCTATCATGCAATGGTTAACTTTATACGCGCTACAGAATGGTGCTCTGGTGAACAGAGACAACTGTGGTCTCTGAACAGGCCTTTTGTCACTCTGCCAGCATCAGTGTCATCTCCATCTTGATCCTCCTTTGCTTCTTACATGGCCCTCCCAAAACTCGCTGAGCTGCCAGGTAATGTTGGTCATAGGGGGATCTTAGCAGCTGGCTGTTTTGTGACAAATGACACAGAATCAACAATAATACACGACCTTTACAGATTCTGGCTGTCTCTTAGAAGTATGTGAAATATTCACAACAAAATACACACCTACTTGAAATTCAAGTTGCTCCTCAGACAATTACTATGGAACCAAAAGACCTAACTGCCCTGTATTGGTAAGATATTTATATTTCTACTGTCCCCATAAAGTTCTCTGCCTTGTGCATTATTACAGAAAATAACAAGAAGTCAGAGCTTTTTTAAGTACAAGGCCTGTCCTAGATGACTGTCTGAAGTACAGATGAATGGCAGTGAAAAAAGCAATCCCACTGGTAGCAATATGATCTGGAGGCATAGCCTTGGAGCTGAGGTGTGAAACCCTTCAGACTCAGCCAAAATAAACCACTGGTAGCGGGGAGGAGGGGGCAGTGGAAAGGGGAAGGACATAGAATTCAGGCATTAGTTTGGAAAAGCAAATGCAGCATTCGCTACAAACTTCTGAACAAAGAACACTGAATCAACAGTGTAAGTAAATCATAACATCTCTTGCCTCCCAGAGCAAAAGCACTAAGCATGTTAGGTCCCTCTGAACATCTGTCATCCTCCACAGTCTATGGAAAAGGGTGAGTTTTAGATCAACAGATTCACATTCTGTCAGATCAAGTATAAGAAAGTCAGTGTCATACTTCAAGGGCTTCTTCTTTAATGTGCCAAGTCCCCTTCTAATTTAATTGAGGGTAAGTTTCCCTTCCTAAATTCCTTTTACTATCATTTAGCACCACACTCTGAGGATAAAGTTCTGACATTAAAAGGCTGTTGTGGGGAAACTGACAATCCCACTGTATTTAAGACCTCTCCATGAACCTTAATACGTACGGTAGGATAACAGGGAAGATAATAAGACTGAATTTCCATATTTGGTAATTATAATTCAACAAGACTGCATCTCTCTTATATAACTTGATAATATGGCACTACAGAAAGTGGAGATTATGGGCCTGGGGCATAATCAGCCATAATCAGCAGCACAAAAAAAGAAAAAATTAAAAACTGAAGTGATAGCTGTTCTGCAAGAGCAGAACAAATGCCTTCTGCACCTCTGACGGCTGGGAAGCAACATGGACTACAATCCAGTGGTTCCAAGCTCTTCTACACTTCCCATTCTTCCAGCAGTTAGGAAGATATCAAAGATTACACCCTCTCCATCCTTGCTAAAAAATGTGATTTGATCACAAGACAACATACTTCAGCAAAACTCTCATGCAGGCATGGGACAAGTTTCTTATTTTAATACACTACCTAGGCAAAATCAACACCAGAGCTAGCATCAGAGGTTCCTCTTTTGATAAAAACCTTATTGCTCTGCTTCCAAATGGATTTTGCAGAAAGAAAAGTAAACGCATAAGCATAATTTTTTCTGAAATGCCTTGCTCTCTTTGGCATTACAACCACAGCCTATGTTGATACTCGCCTGTAAGCTCCAGTACAAGCCTTAGAGCACTTTGAGTGCTGTTGTCTCTTCATCACAGAGCTGGAGTATCTGCAGCTCTTGCAATCGCTTAAACATTTACTCCCTCAAACACAGTAAGATCTTTAATCCCAAGTCAGGTTTGGTCTACGTAACTGAGGCTCCTAGGTGCTTGGAGGAAGTGTAAAATCTACACTAGAATGGCAATCTTTCAAAAGCAGGAAAAGCACTGACCTCTACAGTAAAAACTGATGGTTTTGATGATTCCTCTCTAACTGTATTTTCTTTCTCTGCAAAAGATGGATTTTTGTTGCCATATGCAGAATGCTGAAAATTTACTGTAGCTGATCATGTGCTACCCACATGATCTAAAAAGGAAAGCAGTTCTCCACAACTATTTTTCTTGACAAATTCTAAAATGTTAAAAAGAACCAAACCACAAACAAAAAACTCCCACTGATAAATCTCTTTGAGAGTTCCTCACACCATCAGTATTTTTAAAAGGACAAAGTACAGATTTAAACTATACAATAATTAGTTCTGGTAACATGTCTTGATGGCCAGATTTTTTAAAAGTTGGTAGTTTAAAAAGCTCCAAAAAAGAAGCCCCAAAGCCTGGAATACCTCTGTTACTGCCAAAGCTGAAAGATGTGGAGTACTGAGTTTAGCAAGGAGGAGGGTAATCGAGAGCTTCAGTCAGATTATATGTATGACTATAAAGAAAAGACTGACAGCAAAAGCACCCTAAATCAGAAGACAAAAAAAAAAGTATCAGATCCCAGGCAGAATGTGTAGATATATTGATAAATGCAAAGAAGAAATAAGATAAATTTTGAAAACAATTAAATATTGGAATATCTCGCCTTGGGGCAGTTTTTCTCATCACCTATAGTCCTTAAATCAAGATTAACCAGACACTTTTGGTAAAAGATATTATTTGGCTCAGGAATCATCTGGAATCATCCAAGAAAGTTCTGCAAGCAGTGCTGTGTCTGACCAGTGCTATGCAGGACGTTAGATTATGTTGTCACAGTAGTCCCTCCTAGACTTACATTCTTTACGAATTATCAGAGCAACCATCCACCTCCCTTTATCTGACAGCAATGAAACAATTTCTGTGAGAGAACAACATAGCATATGGTTGTGAGAGTTACCAAAATCTACTGCCAGATCACAAATATTCATGAAAAGCTCTGAGGTCAGGAAGAATTTGTGTAGCTAAAATGACCTTTAGAGTGAAACACAATAGTTAAGTATTTCCAGAGAAGCTGATGCAGGAGCATATGAAGTTAGTACAGAAACAAAAAGTCCATGCTGATAATGTGATCTGATTTAAAATATCCCTTGAGGTGAGGTTTAAATAATACTTAAAAAGTCCTGACATCTCCCTGTCATGGTATGTCCATGTTATAGAGTAAAGCAACTGTCTTGCTCATAAAACAATCCAAACTGAAAACACATGGTGGACAAAGCCAAGGACAACGGCAAAAATCAGTGTTGAGCCTTGGTTTGAAACTCCATTAAAGAGTAACATCTTCATGTAATTCATCTTCATACTGCTGAAATGAAGAAATGAATACCAGGCAAATGGAAGCTAGGCAAGGAGGAGGTAACACTGACAAGAACATCACTAGGACAAATTTCCCAAGTCACACCCAGAGCTGAACACCAGAGCTGCAGTAAGTGAGAGACAAGATGACGATCTGTGAAAACCTTCTGTCGCTATGTCAAGAGAATGCCGCAGGATCATTTCATGCCTGTGTTCCAGCCAGTGTTCAGGGTTTTCTCCACCCCTCTCTGAGGCAAATTCTGGGTTCTGCAATTAACTTGCCATTCTCCTCACTCATACATTATTTACATCCCCACATCTGATCTTAGACTGATGCTATTCTTCTATTATTTCTTTTCCAAGAACTCCTTCATAGTCATGAACTGGATATTTGTGCTCCATTCAGTTCTCTTCTCCTGTTGATTCTGTTGTTTCACACACTTCCCAGCTTGTTACTATACTTCCCAGTCTTCTGGTTTTCCTCCTTGCCCTTGAGCTCTGCATTGTACAAACAACTGATTTTGCTTTCATAATCTTTTCCTAGGATCGTTATGATGTTTGCTAAATATTTTTACTTCTCCAGCTTGGTGTTTTCAAAAATCTTATATTACAGTCTTGTATTTTCCCTGGCAAACCGGCCAAGCTTCTTAAGATTTTACTAAGTTTGGTCCAGCCACTCAGAGCAAAAGACTGAACTTGCCCCTGCCCAAGACCTGCAGTGTGCTTAGACTTGAAGTTTTCCTTGGAAGTACATCTTGTTCACAAATACTTAGCATTTCCACTTATTTTCAGTCACAAAGTGTTTTATAACAAACAAGTCCTAAAAACGTGCATGGACCTTAAGCATTATCCCATTTTGAAATGCATCACAGATTGCAAGAGCACACAGACAGACCTCAAGGAAGTTTGAATTAGTCCGCTCAGCCCTCCATGTTGTTACAACCCAGATTACACAGGACATGTTCAAGCTCGATGTGTTGTATAGCCTGAAGTGGAAGAGGGGAACCCCCTAACCTGCCCCCAAAAGGTGAAGAATCATTTCAGTATTCAAAGTGAATCAAGCATGTACTTTTTCCATGTTCCTATTAAAGTTTTGTCATTTGTCTTGAAAATTCAAACAAGTTTCAAGCTCCAGTGTACTGGCTGCTCCATAGAGATACAGCATGTGACTCCATGTGATTCAAGAACAATTAGAAGGGAGTAGAAGTCCACGTCTTTTTGAAATCCTGTATTACATGAACAAAAAACCTTCTGGGTGTTCTGCTAACCGGAGAGCAATTTCTCAGCCTCCAAGATGCCTTCTCACACATCTTTATTCTCTCCTTTCCAGTTCCCAGGATGGTACAGAGAAAGACAGTTGTTACTGTAGAGAACTGAGAGCGCAAGGGGGAGTCCCGTATTGTACAGTACTTACTCTGCCAACGACTGCCAGTAATAATGAGAGAGAAAAAGTGAGCTGAGATGATAAAAGCTTAGCCAAACTTTCTGCACATAGCATAGACAAACTACTTAAAGATCAACAACAACAACAAAAGACACTAAAGGGATAAAACTAGGAAGATGGATATAAGCCTTCAATAACAAGTGGACTGGCATGACCCTGGCAACATCATGCTCCCTACAGCAGCTCTTTCTCTGTCATCTTGGGTATCACTTATTTTAATAACACATTTACTGATGAGAGTAAAGCTAATGTAGCATGAAGAGAATGATGGAATAGAGGGCATATTATTTGTCAGTGCATCATCAGTATCACCCAGCTTTGGTAGTGAGGTGCAGTACAAATGGCAGTCTGATTTTCAAAAACTCCACGCACCAGCATGTCTCTTCATTTGCATCTGGAAGTGTGGGAGTTCTGAACTATTGGGAAAAAAACAGGTGTTGTTTGTTGCTTTTTTCCTCCCCTAACTTGTATGTTTGTGGTCAATAACTTTGTCTATTTGAGATGAGCTTTAGAATCTATTAGAATAAAGTGTATCCAATTCTCAAGGTTTTACCATTATACATTTATATTGTTGGGTGCTTTCCTTATAGCACAGCTCATGCTAATACCTCAGTTTTCACTTTTCCAGAAAGTATAAACTCTCCAATTGTAAAGCAGAGTTTGAAAATAAACCCTTCCCATTAGGCTTAAACATGAGAGACAGACAGGACAATATTTTGCTTCATATCTTGAGAGAAAAGAGATTTGATTCATGATTTTTGAAAACCTGGGGTCAGGAACAATTTGCAGAATATTTTACTAAACTATAAATTAACAATAATCATCAAAATCTTAGAGAAAAGTATTCTGTTGATGCTATTGGAGAGAGATTTACCTCCATTTCCCAGGGATTTCCAATTTAAGAGTTTTTAATAATCTGCAATTGTCAGACAAGCATGTTTTATTCCTTCACTTCAACACTTCACTTCAACAATAGCCCAAAAGTGCCAAAAACATTTGCATTTATCTTCAGTCAGTGAAGTAGATGGCAAGACCAGAAGGAGCTTTATCTAACAATAGCTCTGGTGTCTTACAATTGTCTTAAATATTTCAGCAAAGAGATACAGCAGTGTATTTCCCCGGCTACCAACGAGTTGCCAAAGGTCAATAACTTTAGCTTTAAAAACAGACCGATCTCTAAAGCTTTTCTTGCTGTTGAGAGATTAAGCCAGACTCTTATAAACATATTTATGAAATAAGAGCAAGGGACTTCAGCCTGGCAGTTGGAATGTAACACCATTCTGTATCTATATTATTTTGGGGATTAGAAACCATTAATTCCTAAAATTGTGCTGTGGAGCATAAGTGGCAACAGCTGCAGCTATCTGTTTGCTGTCTTTCCACATGGGCTATTTTCTGTGCAAGATATGCATGAAGAACAGAAATAAATGGGGTACTACCTCTTTAGACAGGACCTGGCAGATTTAAAATAAAAAACTAAAAAGCATGAACCATGTTTGCCTTAAAATGATGAACTTAGGTATTAATAAAAATGGCATCTTAAGGCAAGTCCTTACACACTTCCTGTTTCTGTAATCCATTCTTTTTGCATGCACAAACTAATAAAATGCCTCTTCTTATTATGTCACTACTGTACATGAAACGTCTCATGCATAAAATATTAATCCCAGACACAGGTCTTTGAGAGAATGATTGTACTGGCTAAAGGAAGAGAAAGAGGTTTCTGAATATAGCTCCAGCAATGCTTTCCAATCCCAAGCAAAACTGCAACTATATTCAAGCCCATGGCTTTTCAACAGCATAAAAAGGCAAATCTTTGACAGATTAAAGATGTGGACAAGCTGACCAAGAGAATCAGAATGAGACGCACAAAAAAATTAAGTGAATCTGGGCAAAGTGAAAGTTTTTATTCATGCCCACTAGGAAAAAAAAAAAGGGGGGGGAGAAGAGAAAAAAGTTAATATGAATGAACCTAACCTTTAAGTGTTTCTAAGACTTTTATTGTTGAGAATTGTCACTGCTTATGTCACAAGTAGAGAATACCGCTCTGTTAGTAAATGACTCACTGAAATATGTAATAAAATATCTCAATCAGGTATTTTAATTAGGAGAATCAGGCATGTCTGATCTTGCATTTCTTCTTGATAGTATTATGGACTCTATCTGTACTGTGCTCCATGCCAGGGCCCTGCTGCCTCTTGTGTACAGATCAGGAACTTGGCTGCAGCGTGCTGCTTCTCTCCTGTCATCCACATTTCTTTGACAACTGAAGCCACAACGCAAGGTGGGGAAAGAGGTACAATTATTTCTTGCAGTGGTGCTGAGTCAGAACGTGGCTTAAGTTTTACAGTAGTAGGACAACTCTAGCTCCTTCAGTTTGGTCCTAACAGATCTACTGTTTGAGCAGGAGACTCATGAAAGTCTTCTGCTCCACAGTAAGACCATCCTTGACAGTTAATTATGTAGGTCTTCATCCAGACCACTTTTAAATGTCTTCCCTACTGGAACCTCATTTTCTTTTCTCACAAGACTGTTTAACAGTTTAAGAGGCCTGAAAACTCATGTAAAGAAAGCTTTTCAAAGAAATAGTCCATCTGCTGCCAGTGGGATGGCTCACCTGAGTAAAAGGTTATAGGACTAAGCATAATAGAGTTCAACACCAGAAAATGTTTTTCAACAGGTATAACTTTGCTAGCCTGCAATCATTTCCGATAATCCCTCTGTGGTGGGTTGACCCTGGCTGGACACCAGGTGCTCACCAAAGCCCCTCTGACACCTCTCCTCAGCTGGACAGAGGAGAGAAAATACAACAAAAGGCTCATGGGTCGAGATAAGGACAGGGAGAGATTGCTCACCAATTAGTGTTACAGGCAAAACAGAACTGACTTGGAGAAATTAATTTCATCTATTACCAATCAAATCAGAGTAAGATAATGAGAAATAAAACTGAATCATGAAAAACTTTCCCCTCACCCCTCCCTTCTTCCCAGGCTCTACTCTCTTCACTCCTGATTTTCTCTACCCCTTCCCCCTAGTGGCACAGGGGGATGGGGAATAGGAGTTGCAATCAGTTTGTCGTGTTGTTTCTGCGGCTCATTCCCTCTCAGGGGAAGGACTCCTCACCCTCTTCCCGTTTCTGTGTGGGGTTTCTCCCACAGGAGATAGTCCTCCATGAACTTCCAGTGTAACTCCTTCTCACAGGCTGCAGTTCTTCATGAACTGCCCCAGCGTGGGTCCCTTCCACAGGGTCACAAGTTCTGCCAGCAAACCTGCTCCAGTGTGGGCTCCTTTCTTCACAGGTCCACAGGTCCTGCCAGGAGCTTGCTCCAGTGCTAGCTTCCCACAGGGTGCAGGTGGATATCTGCTCCATCATAGACCTCCACGGGCTGCAGTGGGCAGCCTGCCTCACCATGGTCTTCACCATGGGCTGCAGGGGAATCTCTGCTCCAGTGCCTGGAGCACCTTCTTTCCACTTTCCTCACTGATCTTGGTGTCTGCAGAGTTGTTTCTCTCATATATTCTCACTCCTCTCTCTGGTTGGAAGTCGCACAGCAGCTTTTCCTCCTTCCTAAATATGTTTTGTCACTGATGGGCTCAGTCTTGGCCAGCAGCTGGTCCATCTTAGAGCCAGCTGGCATTAGCTTTATTGGACACAGGGCAAGATTCTAGCAGCATCTCCCAGAAGTCAACCCTGTAGCCCCTCCACTACCAAAACCTTACCATGCAAATCCAATATGCTCTCTTTGGAGTATGGCAGGTAATTTTGCTTTTTTCTCATTGCCTACAGTCTCCAGATCCTTCTGGATATTTATTTTACTCTTTCTTCTTTATAAGTGAATCTCTCAATCTTATTGACCTCGGAGGTGATACACTACAGTTCCAGGACAGTTTGTGGTGTAGTAGTTGTGGTCTCACCTTTGGACTGCGAAGTGGTGCTTTGCACACACAGGCCACAAGAGACCACATCATAAATAGAAATTAAAGGCTGCTCTGCAATACAAATAAACTTACATTGAGAAAAGGCATGTGCTGCTGGAACGAACACTTGTGCGTGTGGTTTCTTTAGTACCGGGTGGGAACAATGTCCAGTTATAGGCTTTTCTTACAAAATGAATCAGAACTTCAGTCGAGGTATTGACTAATTATCTCCTAAGAAAAGGACTTTAATTTTATGTTAATAGGGCTAAAGGAATATTTAGCTCTGTGATTTATGTGCTATGGTGCTATAAGCCCTTCAGTATCAAAATACTAGAGAATGTTTACATAGTAGTCATGGTCCCATACAGTAACCTTGCTACCTTTTCCCACTTGTAATGATGTACAGAAAATTGCCAAAGCTGCACCACAGGATTAATTACAGACTTATCACGGAATTCTAAAACCACAATACTTAGGCAGCTAAGCAAGAGCAGCTCTCTAATAGATTTAATCATCTGCTGGGTAAACCCATAGACTAGTAGAAGAGGTGACATAAAAAGGAGATAAAATGAATTTGACTAGGCTACAATGTCATTCATCAGGCTTTTTTCTTGAGAAAAAAAAGACAAAAAAACCCTGACTCATTATGTGCATTCTTCAACAACAGTCTAAATAAAGTGTTCAAATAGAATTAAAAAAATTATTTAAAAGTGACAGAAATCATGCTTACTTTATAATAAAGACTGAAAATAAGTAGTATCTTAACCTATTAAAGGTGATCTTGCTTGCCAGAAGGACTCCTACCAGGAAATGTAAGGGTATCTTATCTGAGGGTTTTCTGACTGTTAGATGCTATAAATGTCATTCCCTACTGTTGGCACCAGGCTGCCATTTAGCTCTCAATACACAGAGCAGGGAGTGCCCTTTCCTAAATTTGCTTAAATGTCTAAGGCTATTACTTGTTTTCTCACACAGTACATTATTTTAGAGCAAACACAAACAAGTGCACTAGCACACCCAAACTCTCTTAAAACCAATTAAAAATAAATAGCACATGAACAAACTCACTGTCAATTAACAAGTATTATTTTGTTACTTTGATAATCACATCAGAGAAGGGATATACACAGAAATTCAATCACTCCAAAAATCAATAGTATACCAAAGACTAGGCAAACATAGATAAAGCAGTTCTGGAGGACAGGAAGGTTAATTTTCTCTCCCTCTCAGTACCCACTCACCTCCCTCAAGAAAGGAAGATAGAGCCAGGCCATTTTCCCCTCTAACAACCTAAGGCTTTCGAATAGCTCCCAGGCATTTTAGAAACCGTTGTACAGTGTTTCCTTGCCACTTTCCATTAAACATGGTACAACAGTCTGATGTTGCTAGGATCTACTAACAGGAAGAGTTTATTTCAGAGAGTGTTCAAACTCCAAACAAACTATTCACACAGGACTGCCTTTTCTGGATAAATACTGAAGCAATCTGTAGAGACAAGAACAGGGACAACATAAAACACTATCTCTCCTGTCTTTAAACTCTCAGTATTTCATGAATCCAGATAACTTTCTGCATATGGCCAAAATAACTTGTGGGATTCTATAAAATCACTGCTAGATTTGCACATCTCCTCAGAGGCAGGAGGTACCTGCAGAAGCAAAACCATCAGAAGTATTTGAGCCTCTAACAGATTCAGACATCATTGCATTTAACCAAGTTCCTTTTCCACATGCTTTGGTTAAATGGAAGTTTTTCTGACTACCCACTCTTCCATTTTAACATTGTGTTTTCAACTCCTTCAATACACAAAGGCCTGAGGAGAACAAAAGCTGAAAAAAACCACCTTTTTCCTGGGCCTCTCAAAAGGAGGCAGAGTGAGCAGGTTCAAGGGGCAATAGAGATCAGAGCAAAAGTGGGTAAGAGAGGGAAAGAAAGTAAGATATTAAAAGGCTGATTGAGAAACTAGGATGGAACAAGATAGTAGAAAGAGAATGGAAAAGCTTGATAACTAGAAAGAAGTCAGGGGAAAGTGTTCTCAAAAGTCCACGTATTTTTAGCCAAGGGTGCAATTAATTCTATCCATGAGAATTCCAGTTCAGTACAAACATTTCTAAAAATACATTAAGGTACTCACTAGACTCAAACATGGATACTTAACAGAGTTGCTACTTAACTAGGTTTTTATCAAGTCTATCCATAAAGTTCAGCCATAGCATCACATATCTTAATCTATTGGACTCCGGTGCTTTGACTCTCAAAGTGTTTCAGGATTAACTGAACTCAACATTGTGAAGACCAAATAGCAAAGCACATCTGGAGGATCTGCAGATCAGCCCCAGACAAAAGGCCTGATCCACTCCTTCCTTTCCAAATAATAATCTCAATAATTTAAGGAATCGGAAGCCAAAAATTATTTTGAATTTTGCAAATGCTCAAGAAGTAGAAAATATTTGCATGAAAAGTGAAGATAAAGCCTAGTAATCTCATTTATATAAAAAAAAAGGGGGGGGGATTGCACTTATTTGTATTCAAAAGGCAGTCAATTGTCAAAACGAATTCTCATCTCCCCATGTACACTATTTACTTTTTGTATATAACTCAGAGACTGACGGAAAAGGGAATCAATCTCACTTTTATTGATTGTGCCTGCTTCTAATCAGGTTCCCTGTCTGTTTTTCACACATGAAGATACAGCAACGTCTGAGTAACAAACAGTGCAGAGAAATACTGTTTCTTTAAAATTAAGACTCCTCCAGATTTTTTTTTTTTTAATGTCATGGAAGGTTTTCTATTGCTGCCAGGCTTTATACATCATTGGTTTTCAAAGCCTCAGTTTTAATATTAGATTGACTTGATAATATCTCACATAATGAGTAAAATTCAAAAAGCAGCAATAGATTACGCTCTTCGCCTGCAGACCCAAGCTTGACCAGAAGCTGGAAAGAGAAAGGTGTTTCCCTTTCACATAACTGTGGCCTCTTGGGGTATTAAACATGTGGTTCTACCCAGAAAAGCCAGTGCACACTACTCACTGCAGGCAGTTACTCACTTCTACTTTGAGGAGGTAAAAGTCCAGTGTCTTCTAGATTGATTTCTTGGTGACACAGCTCTTGCACAGAGGCAACTAAAAGCCTGCAGAACTTTTAGACCAGGTAAGACAAGAGGAACTTTACGACTTACTGTGTGGATAAGAATATCAGAACTCTGACTGCATCTGGTATTTTCTCACTTTCCCTATATGCAAGTATACCATTTTTAATAACCAAAGTTTTCTTTGAAAATTACTACATTTTTTACAAATGGTTGGATATTTTTGTGTGGTAGAAACAGAAAAGTAAGATTCAGCTCCCTACCTTGATGACACTTCTCTTGGGTGCTTTGCCCACATCTTTCCAGTCAATCCTTGCACCAGTTCTGAATTAGGCAAGGAGCTGAAACAGAGTTAGAACCATTTTTTTCATCCTTCTAGAGAAATCCTACAGCAAGTAAGCACAGCCCTGAGCAATTGCATCACAGAAAATGAAGCTCAGCTGTGAACCCAATATATGGAGTTGACTGGGCCATCACATCCCCAAACAGGAATTCTAGTAAGAATCTAGTAAGAGCAGATGCAGTTTAATGGTGAAATAAATGAAAATATAAAAATTAAATGCTTTACCAATTATGAAGTCAATATTTCTGAAAGTTTTATTTCCCAAAAGTTTTTACTGTTTTAATTTTTATCCTGATGTGTCTTTTGTGAAATCAAAACTCAATTTTTGTTCAGTTTTGATTTCTAAATACCATCCTATGCTGAACTGCATCCAACAAAATTAAGCTCATATTCAGAATAGTTTGTGAGAAAATGTCATTTCTATTAGCTGTTTCCATCAGCTACCTGGGATTGTTTGCCCCAGCTTTTACTTTGAGTTCGTATTACTCCTTTTCTGGATAACTCTCAAGCTTCCTTTTCTCTGAAGATTAACACATCTCCTGTGAAATGATAGTATCCCAAAGGAGATAATTTAATTACCTGCAATTCTGCGCTTTTTTGAGTTTTAGTTAATGATCTCCTCTTTTTCACTCACAGCTCCTCCAAACTAAAATAAAAGTGTTTAAGTAGATAGTTTTAGTCATGATGTTTTGATTCCAGAAATTATTTGAAGGGGTGGGGGGAGGGGGGGTGGGGAAGTGGTTCTGTCCAGCTGCATTTCTTTTAGTATTAATTGTAGATAATCTACTGTGAAAAACTCTCACTATTTATCAGAGTTTCTGCCTGTGGCATTTCCCTTTAGCCCAAGGATAAATCTTTCTAACTCTGGCAAATGTCAGGAATGCTCTTGTGATACAGGTGATCATACAATAATAAAAATCAACAGCTAAACCCAGACTTTATTGTAGATATTCATTATGATACTTACAGCCGGTTATAAATTTTCATCTCATTCTTGTTTAACAAAGGTTATATATTACTGTCCTCTATATCACTGTGACCAAAACCAGGAGACCAGCTTGAGTTATGGTATGATACATACAAAGTCATTTTCACAGTAAAGCTAAATGCAGAAATTATCATATTGAAATTATATCTAAAACAGAGAAATCGGTGTTAATATTTGTATATTTTGACACAGTAAAGACGAAAGAAATTTAAAGTCTTTAATCACACTTAGATCACTAAATATCAGAATACAACAGTCAATTAACTAAATGTTTGTAAAATTACCTCAGCAGTCTGCAACACGCCTCACCTTTTTCAGAATTACAGCCATCGTCTTGACACCATCATCTTGACACCATCCTGATAGCTACCAGTACCACCATCGTCTCAGTTTTCCAGGTTACTTACAACGATTTTGTTGAAGTCAAGTACAACCAGTTTTCCAAAGTCTAAAGTTTGTCTCTTGTCTGGAACATGCTGAACAAAGCTTCAGCACACATGGGCATTACGAGGCCACGAAGCATACATAGTACCAGTTTAAGGAATACAGAAAATTAACACTTCTCACCTTCCCAGTGTCTGAGTGCAGTTATCTTTATTTCTGGTACTCTTTTTGCTGGGCAGAGATACCACTCATTTTTAGTGTCCCAAAAATTCCATTAAAGTAGCTGCACTAACATGTTTGAGTTTCCTGCTCCACGCCCCCACCCGCCCCGTCCCCCAACAAACAAACAAACAAACAAATGAACAAAACAGATCCAAAGCTTTCCTTTGGAAAAAGGCAGAGCTGTTCCAAGACTTGTTTCTCTGGACAGTCACCAATCACACCAAGCATTGGTCTGAAATGCAAGCAGGAATTACTTGTGATTGTGTTTCCCACTTTACATTCTTTCAAAAACACTGCATTTGTCTCTGCATCAAGGAAACTCTTATTTACAATTGCAACTCTGTTGATTTCTCTCAAGCAGATTATATAAGAGAGGAGTAGCTGAGCCCACTACTTTGTCACCAACGAGGACTTTTTCAACACCACAGGCTATGGAAACAAAGCTTTGCATAGAAAAGCTTCCTTTGATTTTTGTCATCTTTGAGCGAGTCCTTAACCATCATCACATTTTAAGATGTGTCACTGGTTACTTCTGAAGTAAAGAAATCAACTGTATTCTCCCGGTTGTTATGTGTGCAATGTGTTGACTCCAGCCTGGAAAAGCATCCTGCCAGAACAACTCCAGAGGGAGCATGCAAATTCTTTTTAGTAACACTATTCACTAGAAAACATCAAAACACTATCAGAATACATCTGGGAGATGAACAATAATTTTGTTCTGGTCAGGCTAATCTCTAGTCTTTAGTATAAAGTCACAGTTACATGAGTGAGATGAGAAACAGAGTAAGCAATGAGCAAAATGCACTTTGAGAACCTTCAGAAGTATCTGTATCCTGCCACTAAAATCACCATTAACAAGACACACAGATTTCAGGGAAGTTTGTATTTTTCCCCATAACATTATTTTTCAGAATGCCACAGTTTATATCAATGCTGATTTTAGAAGCACAGGTTTTATACTTATTTCACTGCAAGAAAGGGCACGAGGACACTGCCTTCAGAAATCATCCCAGTTCTGAAGTTCCATCAAAAATTAGAGAAACTGATCACTGGTTAAAGAAACTACTTATTTTCATGGCAGTCAGATATCTCAAGGAGATTCTTTAGAGTCGGAGTACAACAAAAATTGCAAATGTATTTAAGGATGTCCAATAACTCAGTATGCCAATTAAGACAAATGGATATTGCACAAAACACATTGAATCTTGTGAGAATTCAGTCACAGGATTTACTTTAATGCACACATGGCTTAAGCTTGCTTGCCAGATTTAGTCTGTCTTTTTCTCAGAGCTTTGAGTCTGATGTCACCAGCAGAGCATCCTGAAACACCGTTTACTTTACTGGTCACTTCAACACTACAAATTGCCACTAAAGACATGCTTTCTTACCAGTTACACCACTGTCCCACCCCCAAAAATATTATCCCTAAGAGCATTTGGAATCTCTTTGCTCTGTTGTCATTGCACAACTTGCCTTTGTGGCAGCTGTACGTAATAACATCCCTTACATAGTGACAGCACATGAGACCTCCCCTCCTCCCACAACACACTTGTTACAGTGTGCTGACTAATTGCTACAGAGCAATTAGTCCACCATTGGTCCATTCTGAGCATTAAGCAGAAAGTGCTTCCTGTTGGTTGTCTCGATATTCCAAGTACGTATGGACACAAAGCACAGACGGAACATGCTCTCTACTGTCTTAGGAAAGAGCATCCCGTGGCTGGAAAAGGCCAGGTTGAGTTCCCAGGATGGCTGCCCACTCTCTGCGTGACCTCATGGAATTCACTTATTCTAAAATGGGCCAGTGACTCTGAAGTGTAAAACCTGGTATTTCTTCAGTGCGGTTTTCAGAAATCATTAATTTACTTCAGAAATACAGGTAAGGTCTCTTCCATCTGGGCAGGAGAATGGGGGAACACCTCCTACAGAAGAGGAAAGATAGAAAGTCTTGGGTGCCAAGCCCTCAGACCCTCCCAAACCAGCAGCTGTTTAGAGATCTTGAATCTCTTTGTCATTCTTCTCAATCTATAAAATGGAGACAAACACATTTCCCTCCTGCCCAGGGATTCTGTGGATAAATACTTTCCTGTTTGTGAGGCACTTACTTAGATAAGGTAGCTAAGGGAGCTATGTAAGTGGATAGATTTCTTGATCTTAAGGAACTGTACTCTTGAAAGAAGCAGCTTGGCTGAGTTATAAATGTCCATATTATTCACGATATGAAACTGCCAAAAGATAAAAAACATTCTAATGATATTTGAGAGCAGGAACTCCCCTTCCCCCCATACTATGAGGACTCAGTCCCTTTGGAAATGGTTTGCCTTTCAGTGAGGAGGATTCCCTATTGTTTTCTTCCCTATTCTTTATAATGTAAATGTAACCTCATTTATTTATTTATTTTGTCTGCAAGGCCTCTTTTCATCTGGCAAGATGGCGGGGGAGGGAGGTGGAGGGAAGAGGAGCTGAAGGAGGGGGGCTATTTAATAATGTCCTATTAATCGCAGTGCACTATCAGCAGGCTTTAACCCCGTTCCAATTCTTTGATTGCTTTTTAGGGATTAGAGCAAACTTCATTGTCATCCATTGCATTGCAAATGGGTAAATTTGAGTGATATGTACACAAAATATAGATAGGCAGATAGTGCGTCGATATATGAGCAGAGCATATACATGCATTTATATAGCTTGTACACACACACACACACACACACATAAAAATAAGCTACATCTCCCTGTATGCCATACGAGAAAAATCAAATCAAGGCACGGAGAAACTGAAAAAAACCTACATGTATCATTCACCAGATTTCAATTGTGACTCCCTTTGAACCTCGGCCAAATCATTTTGTACATTAAAAATTGGTCAGGGATGATAAGATTCCATTTTCATGGTTGGTAATGCAGAACCGGTGAAAGAATACAATTACAGACCCCTGAGTAAACTCTGCGAATGTCAACTTGATGTAAATGATCAAGTGTCGACAAAGAGCTGTCGGGAGGGGGGGCAGGCAGAGATGGAGGGGAAAGAGGGAAGGAGAGGGAGAGACAGAACAAGAGGCTTCAACTTCTTCAGCAGCCTCTCACCCGGAGATGAGCCTGCACCTTCCCGGTTCCAGCCCTCTGGGACCCGATCTTTCTGAGCCAAAAAGGTGCCCCAACTCTCCCACGGCTGCCACCGCTGTTGCCTTAGGCTGCGACCTCTGCTCTGTGCTCAGGTTGTGACAGGAGTGACCTGCCCCTGCCTCCGGCAGGCCAACAAAAGAGAGCAGCCAGCACAAAGAACTCCTGCAAAACAACAGCCCTCCTCCACATAAATCCTGCGAGAGCCCAACACCCAGGGTGTGCAGTGAGGGACTGCCAGACCCAGACCCTGACCCCTGCACAGAGCAGCTGCATGGCTGAAGGGGCGAGAGGCCCTAGTGCCACCCCTGAGCCCTCCCAGCTTCAGCCCCACCATTGCCCAGGCCCTAGACAGCCCTGCTTGCTCCTCTCTGCCTTTCCAGTGAGCACCAAGTTGATGCCATAGCAACTTCTTCTCTTTTTATATTGAGCTGACATAGGGATCTGAGGAAGGAAGCTGTGACCAAGCAGATGTACAGATGCTCAGGGAGTGGAAGGAGGCAGAGATGCTCATCACTCATTAGAGAGATTAAAACCTCCTAGAGCATGATATTCCTTACAACTCGTAATTTCCCAAGGAAGCAGATGAATACCTTCTATTACAGGCAGGTAAACTGAGGCACAGAACGCCGAAGGGTCTTAAGTTTCCAAAATGAGTCGAGCTGAGGACTGAGTGTTGGGTGCCTGTCTCCTCCAGCTTCAGGCTGACCACTAACCCATGCTGCTTCTTGGTGATAAAGAGAGAGTTTGTACCCAGGTCATGACCAGATCTTATCAGTCCCCACATTGCAATGAGGAGACCAAGACTGCAGTGAACTTCTAGGAGAGGAACACATCTTCAAAAGTCTTTTGCCATTCGTGAGCTGAAAACAGGAGCAATATTTCCATTTAGTTTAGAACTATCACCTGAGCTGATTAAAGCAGTTATCAACTTCAGTTGTTCTTTACATGTCGTTTTTGTTTCACATTTCCAATGTTTCTCCTGTGTGCACTGCATAAATTATTGAAACATTATTTTATTTATCCATCCCCCTGTGACAGAAATAGGTTCTGTGAAAGCAAATCTTGCCCTAATCAGTTTTGTTTGTCTTGGTTTCTCTCCTCAATGTTGCCACTGCTTTTGGGTTAGTGAACAAGTAAGTTTTCTTTTGTGGAGAACAAAAAAGCACTGTGGGCTGATAAAGACAGGGTGCTAAATTAAAGGTTATTCCAAAATACATCATTGGTGGCTACGAAACAATAGGCTGGTAAAACATTTAGCAAGCTGGGTGGGAAAAGATAACACGCTGAGGTTAGACAGGATGGGTCTAAGCCCAGCAGCCCTGCTTCTCTTTGAGCCCTAACCTCAGCTCAAAACTTGCTTGGTTCACAACTACCTCCAGAACTGGCCATCAAGAATATGAGAGTGAAATAAGCAAGCCCCAGGGTACCAATATATGGGCTTAGGTTTATACCTTGTATAAAAATGGCACAATAGTATTGTCTGTTCCTAGCCTGTACTCAGTTCTTTTTATACACTAATACATCAATAAAACCCGGCCACTCTAACAAAGCGCTGCAACAGAAGCACCCATTTAAAATGTTGCCTTTTTATCTCCTTTTGAGTGCTGTGCATGCCATCATAATTATAAGCCAAGTAAAATTAAGCAATGGTATGCACAAAATAGCCTATTAAAAGCAAACAGCATAATCAAGTTGGACGTAAACATGATGCAACTTGCTTAGTAGGTAAGGGGTCTAAAACTCTAGCTAACTACCTGTATTTTAAAATTAGCGCTGCTCAAAATATCTCGAGCCATATCATTAAAGAGCCAAGTGATGTTCAGAATGTTAGTAGCACTGTTCTGGTTTTAAAGCACATTTTCAAATAAAATGAATTTTAAACAGTTCAAAACGTTGCAATTTCTCACCTGCACATATGGCTTATGACAAATTGGAATACTGAGTGTTGTCTGAATCTTAAACTCTGAACCAGTGTACACAAATACAGTTAGTGCTTACTGGGTACTGCAGTCAAATCTATTTGCTTCTCAGGCTAAAATTATTTCAATAGTTGTTATTTTTCTCTCTGTCCCTCCCTTGATTCTACATTCGTGGTTCCCCTAAATGACACAAAGTTATATTTTGAGTTTTTCCTGCCATGTCACAAAAAAATAAACTGGACTGAACCCATTAACCAGGAGACTGAAGTCAATGCACATCATCCTTCTGACAAACTTGAGTGCACATTGCCAGTCTTTGTAGATCATTACAGAAATTTAAATATAGTTTGTCTTTACTGAATGTAAGAAAATGAAAGCATTTTTTCTGTGTCTTGCCCATATAATGAGAAAGATCTCAGTTAACATGAATTAAATCTACATGGCATTCTTATAAAATACAGCACAATCTATTTCAGCAAATGCAGAGATGACCATTTTTATTTAACATTGCTGAAGCACTCCAGATTTGACATAAAAAAGCTGCAGCTCCAATATTAGATTTAAATAGTGCAAATTACAGCTCATGTTAAATAACTATTCCCTTGTGTATTTATAGCTTTAGGTTCTGAACTTGCTGTCTTGCATATTTTTCACGCAGTCATTTTAAAAAGTTTTCAGTCTCTTTGCGGATATTTTTATTTTAATTTTTATTATTATTATTTAATAATGATTAG
>NW_010431080.1:0-8075 GCF_000710305.1 Buceros rhinoceros silvestris | reverse complement strand
AGTGAAGAGTTTGGAGAACTTGTCCTATGAGTAGTGGCTGAGGGAACTGGGAATGCTTAGTCTGGAGAAGAGGAGGCTGAGGGGAGATCTTATTGCTCTCTACAACTACCTGAAAAGAAGTTGTAGGGAGCTGGGGATCGATCTCTTCTCCCATGTTAAGAACGACAGGACAAGAGGGAATGGCCTCAAGTTACGCCAGGGGAAGTTTAGGTTCGATATCAGGAAAAATTTCTTTACAGAGAGGGTTGTGAAGCATTGGAACAGGCTGCCCAGAGAGGTGGTGGAGTCCCCATCCCTGGAGGTGTTTAAAAGCCCTATGGATTTAGTGCTGAGGGACATGGTTTAGGGACCCTGGCAGTGCAGGGTGAATGGTTGGGCTTGATGATCTTAAAGGTGTCTTCCAACGAGATGATTCCATGATAAAGCAGCAGGCACTGGACCCTTGAAAAGACTCAAGCCTTCAATGTCTCAGATTGAGTTCACAGCCCAATTGACCTTTATTTTCTGCCTCTAAAGTGCAAACCAAAAAAAACCCTTGGTGTTTTAACTTGGGGTTAGTACCAGAAATAATAAGCAGCAGCTGCCAAACCTAATTGTTTCCTAGTTGGAAGTACAACGTGACAAAAATCTCCCTATCCTAGAGTCATCTTGTACCTGAATATTAAAATGAGGAAGCATATGTACCCCATGGTTAATGTCTATATTCATGCAAATTTTCATTCTGCTGTTTCTTGCAAAATTGTGTTGACAGATAGGCAGTCTTCATAGCCCTTAAATTAGAATTCTTTTACCTCTCAGCAGGATGCAGAACAGTTTGGTGTATATCCTTGTCCTGTGAAGCAACCAGTGCATGAAAAGGTTTAATTAGAAGACCAAATATTTACCAATTCTGTCACTGTGTAAATGTTATTTATTCTGAAGTTCTTCTGTTAATACAATTGAACTTCTTTTCCTCCTCTCCTCATATTCACAGCAGTGTTATTGACTCTCAGAGCGAATCAGAGAAAAAAAAATAGACCTGCTACTAATTTGTGTACTTAAAAGTGTAATTAAATTTGCCTGCTTCATAGAAGTAACATCCCCTGCTTTTCCAGCAAATCAACACATTTGACATGACAAATATCCAAACTTGGAATAAGTCCAAACCCCAAAGTCAGATCCAAATCTACGTCAAACATCCCTAAAATGTGGAGTTATTTATAGCAAGGGGGGCAGTTTGAGTACATCTCTAACTCAAACCTCCAACTGAACTTTGGTTTTGATTCAAAGTGTTAAAACCTCCTGATTCTATCAAAATATTTCTGTTCATTCCTTGTCTGAGATACAAATTACTCAAGCAGGAACTGTCCGGCAATTTGTCCACTGAATAGTGATTTAATACTTTCTACAAAGACATAACATTAGAGCTGGTACTATAAAGTTTGTGTTCATAAATAAAGCCTCTGCAGTTGGAGGACGCCCACAGTGGGAGGATTTTTGGAGGTCCTAAAAACCACAAGATGTACAAACCACTTTTTCCCTTCCAGGGCCCTTCCTTTTTATTTTTTTTCATCTCAGATTGCAGTTTGAAACTTGATCCTGTTTCAGGAGGTGGGGACTGAAGTGAAGCAGGAGGGAGAAGAAAAGATGAAATTTTAATGCCAACAGAAGAAACACACCAGTAACACTCTAGAATTACACTCAGTTGTAATTAATAGTATGAAAATACAAAGTGCAGACATTGTAACTAAGGGCATTGGTTACAGTAAAAGGTCAGCATCCTGCTGCCCTCTTCATTTACTGGTTTGGAAGGTTGTTTGAGACTGTCTTTCCCGCTCCCACGTACTCATGCTCCCCTGGGTTCCACTGTTTAGCTGATCCTTGCAGCATTCTTTCCTTGAACTGTCTTACTGTCTCTATAACCAGTGGGCAAAGCTTCCGAAAGCAAATTAATTCAATGCACTTGCTTTCCCTGCTTGTTTCACATTCTTCTCCCTCATCACCTTCATATGCCATTTTTATTTTTTCGCTGCTCTGTGATCAATGCTGACAGGACATCATTCACTTCCTTGGTGCGCACCCCAGCCAGGTCCCAACATCTTGAGGTAGGAACCAGGACAGCTAAATTGGAAGGGAGTGGCAGCCTGATTTCTGAACTGAGAGATATTACTGAGAGATCAGCTCCCAGGGAAGACTCTAAGAGATTGCATGTGGCACTGTTTCAACACAACCAGTGCACTGCTTGCACGTGCCTTGCCCAGCTGTATGGCCTGACCCCTGCTGCAGCCCCTGGACACTATCACCACACCTGTAGGTAACACTCACTCAGACATGTTGTGAGAGCTAGCAGAAAACGAGATTCCAAACAACTTTTTTGCTTTCTTCATTTTTTTCAAGAAAGCAAAATTTGAAGTTTCTTTGCCCCACCTCTAACTAGCAGGATATTTACTGTTGAGCAGTAATTCCACTATTAGCAATACTTAAATGAAAAAAAGAGAGAGACACATCAAAAACCATTTTCCTAATGGAAATCCAGATAGGAAGGTACAACAGCTGGCAACACTTCTCACTTGTAGCTATTAAACTCTCCTCATAAGTGTTACATGCTTCTACGAACAGCCCAAATACTGGTTATGCCTTGGGGACCCAAAGAACCGCACAAGCATGCTGTTCTCTTTATGCTGAATGAGTATCTTAAGAACTTTACTGAATAAATGGAAATATGCAAGTGGAGAAAGTAAATATTTTGAGTGGAAAAGAGAACCTCAAGAGTCTCAGAGACTCATCACCACGAAATGCCTGCCTCAGAGCTGGGAACAAAGTATGAGGAACCTACATCTGCATTACCAGGATAAAAGCAGGAGGAAACTACTGTTTTCATGGACAGTGTTAAGTCACTTAGAAGGACACATGTATGCTAGAGGTAAGGAGTGTCAGGAACTACTTGAAATACAGGACAAAGCCATGGTAATGGCTCTGTGCTTGAGTTTCTTGTAACGCTGTAAATGGTAGATACCAAAGCAGCGGGGACCATCCAGAGTAAAAGCAGTACCTGGCTGAGAGATAGCATGCTGTTTTGTGAAAGGTGGTTGCACACATCATTGTAGTGTGCACCATAGCTCAAAAAGCTTATGAGCCATGCTGGACAGTGTGACCTGACTGCTGTTTGTTCTGCTTCATTGGCAGGGTAATTAAAAACAATTGTGTACTTGGAAAGATAACACTTCTAACCCAGCATGTGGCTCAAAGGCCAAACTGAACTTACAGTGGATAATGCACTTTTCAGGAATCTTTAACTTAAAAACAAAGAAACAGACAAACAAAATACACCAAAAAAAACCCCCAGTCTTGAGGGAAAAAGCAGATCCCAGAAAACAGAGTTTCTGGATGGCCATTCCTTTATGAAACACTGCTGCAATTTACTGTGCCTCTGGACTTTATCACTCTCTTCTCTTACTTATAGGCAGTGGTCCCATGGTGGACAGTAGGTTGGTTTCATTTAGTTCTCAGTTTATACTGTGTTGCTTTCAGGAGAAGCATTCGAGTGAGCCCTCACAGAGAGAGGGAGGGAGAAGAGTCCCAGGGTCTGCAAGGAAAGGGAGTGCACCCTGGGAAAGGCTGAATAAGCAGCCACACAAACCTGATGTGACAGAAGTCTTGATCACTGAAGGAGGCTGCAGTGCCACCAAAACTCTGAAAGTTATGTAAACCTATTCAAAACAAGCATGGGACCTACCTGTTAGGCCACAGTGGGAAGTGGGAAAGCTGTATGTAAAAAATATTTTTAAAAAGACAACTATTCCGTCTCCCTCTGGCATTTTCTGTTTCTTTTGCAACAGTTAAATGAACTACTGGGTTTTTTTATAAATCTAATTATTTTTATTTTTAAAGTCTTCTCATGGGAGATGATCTCCGCATATTCATCTCAGACCTGTTTAACTTGGTTCCTGTAACATATCAAGGACTATGATCTTACTCACAACCCCTCTTGCAAGAATTTTTGGAGACCAGGGACTTGCATTTTTTTCGTACAAACTAGAGCTGTACCCTAACAAGTTTCTCAGAGAAAGCATGGTCAAACATTACAAAACAATTATTGTTCTTCACAAACAGTTGAAATCCTTCACAGAATAAAGCATAACTCCTGTAAGTGTCTTAAGCAACGAGTGATCACCCAACACTACAAAGGAACAAACAAACCAAGACAGTATCAGCTAGGCTGTTTAGGTATATACAAACAGCACTCTCACTCATATTTGCAAACAAGAGTCCCAGCAAAAAGAAGGATAGTTGAAAGATGACAATATCTGTTCAGAGCTAGCCCGGACACACGTATTTGATGTTTTTAATTTGAAGTTCTGCCTGAATTTTCATTTCACTTCTCTAGAGAGGACTATGAAGAAAACTGAATCAAATAGATTTATCAGAAGTGTTATAAGATGCTGGAAAGTGGGATACTGTGAAACAGAGAATATAAAGAGAAGAAAATATTTGGCAGTAGTATATGAAGCTAAAGGGTTAAATAGCACTGTTTGGAGGCACCAGATCTGAAATAACTACTGGAATAACTAGAGTTAACCAATGTAAGCAGTCATCTGTCTGAGGCGTTCCACCTTGTGGAAGGTGAACAGTTTTCTGGCACTGAATACTGTTTAATAAATGCATAATATTTCAAGACAGAAAGGCTTTAGGAGCAACACATCACAGGGAAAAATATTAACCAGATAGATCTTCACGTGGTATTGCAAATAGCAAAAGTTAACACTATAACCAGTACATGAGATGAAATGCAAAACCTTTTATCATTTTGCAAATATCAGCAAAGTGAGCAGAGAATGAAAGAGCCATTAGTTCAGGTAAATTTTCAAAGGAGAGACAGATTCTCTAGTAGGAGTCACCATTTGAAATATCATTCTAAATGCAAATGTTGTACATTAGTTTTCAGCCGGACATGGGTACACAACCAATAGTACAAAATAGTGTTATCAATAAAAGAGAGAAATCTACACTCATTACAGAGCAGAATGTGAGGACAAGGAATATCAGCTGTGTTGTTAGAGGCTGATGTCAGTTACCAAACAAGGTAAGGGGACAGAATATAGAGAGCATAGGCAGAGAATGCATTAGTATATGAAGGAAACAGCTGGACCAAAAGTATGATTTTCAGTCTGTCACTCCATCATGAGAAAGACCTGTTCATCTCTTTCGTGAGTGAGAATTATTGCAAACTGCAATATTCTTACTGTTAGATGGAGGAGGTTAAAACTCAAGACACATAGGCATACAATGCCATTTCTTCCACTTTACCTGTACAAAGATCCAAAAGGAAGCTACTAAGGGGCTTCACATCTTTTTGTCCAAACACGTTACAGGCAGTTAAACAAACACAACAGGATGGATTGAAGGAAGAAACCTTCAGGATACAGTGACCAGAACAAGTGGAATTTATTCTTAACATGTGCAGTTTTAGAAAAAAACCCTTGGAGGTCCAGGTGCAGGATACTTCAGGGCCTAATCAGGCATTCTTATGAAAGTCACCTATTAGGTACAATATGAAGATTTGTAATTATGTTTTGTTTAAAGATTTAGGGAGTTAAGTGTTGGTGCGTGGCAGGGCAGATATGTTAACGTAGATTGTTCTCACCATGGCAGAGAACCTGAGCACAGAGGTATTGCTGTCATACACAGCTACTCAGCATGAGCTGCAGACTAAAGTGGTCATTCCACAGGTGCCACAAACTGTCATCCCTGAACAGTGAAGGGAAGGCAGGGCACTCTCTCATTTAGTTTACATCTCTATCTGAAACAAGCGAACCTCGTGCCTCAGGAAACAGGGTTAATCATCAGCTGGCATTAGGAAAAGACCTCTACCACAGTTAAAATGCTCCATGAATCTGTGCCTTGCAAATAATGCATGTCATCCACTGAGCCACTTGAAACTTTTTATAAACAGAATACTGGCCTAGGTGGTTCATTGGTTTGTTCCACTGCCATAATTATTATCATGAGGTTATTAAGATTCTGTAACAACTTGTGAAAAAAACTTAGTTCGGACAGAAGTTCATACACGCTGGACAAGGATGAGCAGCACTAGCGCAGGGAGTGTATGAGGTGTTCTGCACTCTTCTTCCCAGGCCAGGAGATGCTGTGTCAGGGAGTCTTCCGGGTATGTACCTATAGATTAGTTCTTAAATGCCAAACAGCCTTTAGGACTCACAGAAGTATTAGTTGTCTAACTATGCCGATAAGTGCTTGAACATTTTATGGGTTATGTGTTTAGACACTTTCATACCTATGAAAAACACAGCTGAGCTTTCTATGTCTCCATTTTCTGATTACTAAGATATTTTCATACTTCATCATTGTGTCCAATCACACAGAGAACAAAAAAACACCATTTCAGGCTGCTACAATAAAATGACCTGTGAATTAATAAAAAGACTAATTAATCAGCTCTGCCTGATTGCTGTTTCATTTGCAGGTATGTAACACACTCCTAACACAATTACTATATTGCAGAATAAAACTCTACCAACAGAGCCCAGTGTGATTGTCTGGTTTGTTTGATCTCATATATAAACATCCTGGTGTGAGTTATTCATTTGAATATAGAAACATAATTTTCTATATTTTGCCGTTTTTGCGGCACATTAACCAAAATGCAAATTTGTTGAGAATATTCTTAATGGCTTAGACTTCAAAACTACAATAAATATGTATTCTGGAATCTCTTTCAAAAACGTAGATTTTTTTCTGAGAGTAGGGAAGATAATGCTTTCTTATAAAAGACAGCAGTTGTACTGTCACTGTAAGTAAACCAAGCACATCATCTAGAACAAAGGAGAATTTTTAAAAAATTAATATACAAAAATCTTGCTGCAAGAACACAAACATTAACAGTAATAGTTCCAATCATTTCAATAAGGGAATTTTCTTTTCCTAGAGCATATGGTGATTACAATGCAAGCTAGAGTTTAAAGGATTTCAAAGGCTATGCAAAAATGTTTGATCCAGAGGCCACTGAAGGAAAGGATATACCATTAGAGCAGTCTTAACCTTTTGCAGAGCAACTCCATCCTCTCAGTGTAGCTGCTGTCCCAAAGGTCAGTTATATAAACTTGTATTCTTTTTATTTCTCGAGCTGGAAAGACAATGCCTGCTCTGTGAGGTATTCGGGTCACTGATGTAAAGAGAGATCACAGATGTAAAAAAATCAAAGCATCATGAAATCACATAATCACGGAATGGTTGAGGTTGAAAGAGACTTCTGGATGTCATCTGGTCCAACTCGCCTGCTCAAGCAGGACGTAGAGCAGCCTAGAGAAGGTTGTCAAAGACCATGTCCAGATAGCTTTTGAACGTCTCCAAGAACCTTGCTGGTCAACCTGTGCCAGTGCTCAGTCACCTTCACAGTGCATTGTTTTCTGATGATCAAAGGGAACCTCCTGTGTTTCAGTTTGTTCCACCACCTCTCATTCTGTTGCTGGGCACCAAGGGAAGGAGTCTGCCTCTGTCATCTTTGTATTCTCCCTTCAGATATTTATCTACATTAATAGGATCCCCGTTGAGCCTTCTCTTATCCAGGCTGAACAGTTCCAATTCTTTCACCCATTCCTCACAAAACAGATTCTCTAGTCTGTTCATTGTCTTTGTGATCCTTTCCTGGACTTTCTCCCCTATATCCATGTCTCTCTGGTATTATGGAGGAGGCTTTTTAGGAGACTGGTTGGCAGGGTCCCTTGGGAGGCAGACCTGAAGGGCAAAGGTGTTCAGGAAGCCTGGACAATTCTCAAGAAGGAAATCTTCAAAGCCCAGGAGCAGGCTGTCCCAGTGACCCACAAGGCGAATGGGAAGGGCAGAAGACCAGCATGGCTGAACAGAGAGCTCTGGCTGGAGCTCAGGAAGAAAAAGAAAGTTTATGACCTATGGAAGAAGGGGCACTTCACTCACAAAAACTACAAGGATTCTGTGAGACCATGCACAGAGAAGATGAGAAAGGTGAAAGCCCAGCTGGAACTTAATCTGGCAACTAAAAGACAATAAAAAAATTTTCTGTAAATACCTCAACAGCAAAAGGAGGGTCAAGGAGACTCTCC
>NW_010431079.1:3147-4354 GCF_000710305.1 Buceros rhinoceros silvestris | reverse complement strand
CGGCCCCTCCGCCTCGCCCCTCACGCCCAGCCACTCAGACAGATAGGGAGAGACAGACAGGGCGATAGAGCCGCACTGCAGCAGGCGGGGCTGCCTGCAGCGATCCAGCCTTCTTCTCGCTCCTCCTGGGTCAACAGCGGCGCCCGCAGTCTCTTTTGGGCATTCCAGGCCGAGCGCTGGCCGGCGCTGCCCGCCCTGCTTTGCCCGCGAGTATCTCGCGCAGACACGACGTGCCCACGGAGACAGTGGTATCCCGACAGCGGTGATCAACTGCTTTAGCTTTTCTCTAGTCGCTCGATTCTGAGATCCTGGACGCGATCACGACCACAAAGAAATAACACACCTCACGTCACTCTGGTATTTCTATCGGACAGGGAAAAAAAATTTTGCTGATACACGGTGTATATATGATGTAAAATAATGTTTTATCATATGGCTTTCAAAATATTACGAGTTTTACCGTGGTAATCGAAAAGGAAAATCCGCACCACAGGATTGTAGCCGTAATGCTGGATCGACTCGTAACATGGATAGCAAGATAAATACTCTCTAGAATATACAACGCGATATTCTAAGATATACTCTGCTCCCTCCAGAACGAAAGGTATCACGGTGATTAACCCAAACAGCAGGAACTCTTCTTTACATATGCCTGTTTTCCCGATATTTGTCTGAACTGGAGGACAGCCATGCAGTGCTTCAGCCACTGAGATCACGGCGACATCAGGAGCCGACTGGAACACCCAGTCATACCGCACCGCTGACACCGAGAAAGGGAAGCTAAGGGACTTTAACGGGTGATTTCCACTTTCAAGGCGTCACTGATATTTGGGGTCTGTTTAGATCAGACGCATTTACACTTAATTAATTCGGCAGCTTGAACGACTTAGAAGAGGCTTTTCTGTTGCCAGAAATGAAGGTGTAAAGGATTGCAACTCGTTAATAAACCATCCCTTGATCATCTGATTCGTGATTCTTAATATTGATAGGACGGGAGAAGGCAGGAACATATATCTGCACACGTTAAACTACAGGAACCATTTGTAAATGCGAATTCAAGTGCCTAATTGCTGTCAGTTTGTGTATTGCCGTGCCGCTGTCGATTTTTTTCACAGAATGGGGAGTGACCTCGCCTTGAAAGAAGGCAGACACACAGGACTAACAGCTGGGGAGGGGTAGGAAAAAAAACAAAAACACCAAGAGACAA
>NW_010431079.1:0-2942 GCF_000710305.1 Buceros rhinoceros silvestris | reverse complement strand
AGTTGGTGTATTGCCGTGCCGCTGTCGATTTTTTTCACAGAATGGGGAGTGACCTCGCCTTGTAAGAAGGCAGACACACAGGACTAACAGCCGGGGGGAGAGAAGAAAAAAACCAAAAAGACCGAGAGAGAGAAATAGCTGCACAACCGTCATGAAAGAAAAAGACGAGGAGATGAAAAATGAAGAAGCCTGCACCACATTTTCCCGACTCTGTCGTGCAGAATCATTGATTTACCGTATTCCCCATTACCAACACACACCATTTTAGGGAGCACAACTGTTGCAAACAATCTGTTTGTCTTGTCAACGTTCAGCAGCAGCGGAGCTCAAAACATCAAAGACTGTCACCACACCTCATCCATTTTATGCGGCACAAGTTGAATGGCAGAACCTCTCCAGTGACGGTACAGTCTAACACCGGATAAGGCAGCAGGTGCCGATTCACAAAAGCCAAAAAGACCCAGTACAGGATTAGTTCCTTCGTTCATGGAAATCGAAATCAGCACTAAGCGCCAAAGCAGAAAAAAGGAGACCAAAAGCTCACCACGAAATCTAGAAATCTCACTACACAAATCTAGAATTTTTCTTTAAATGTGTGTTGCTGAGGTTTTTTTAATCTCATTCTACACATTTACCTCCCTATGAACATCCATTTTATGCGGCAAAAGTTGAATGGCAGAACCTCTCCAGTGACGGTACAGTCTAACACCGGATAAGGCAGTAGGTGCCGATTCACAAAAGCCAAAAAGACCCAGTACAGGATTAGTTCCTTCGTTCATGGAAATCGAAATCAGCACTAAGCGCCAAAGCAGAAAAAAGGAGACCAAAAGCTCACCACGAAATCTAGAAATCTCACTACACAAATCTAGAATTTTTCTTTAAATGTGTGTTGCTGACGTTTTTTTAATCTCATTCTACACATTTACCTCCCTATGAAAGGTTGATCAGGTGAAACAGACGAAACTACAGCCCAGGACGGAAAAAAAAAAGTTAAGAAAAGTTAACCCGTCCCACTACTCCTATTTCTGCAGCCGCATTCCCCCAAAAGATGGGCAACCCTCTCTCCTCTCACTCAAGATGGAGAATGCCTTCCTCTTCCATTCATGGACCCGAACGCTTGGTCCCTTTAGGAGTCCAATATAAAAAAAGCATGAAAGAATAGTGTGCAGTTCTCAACCAGGTCCAAGTACACCGTCTCAGAAAACAATCCATCAGAAAGGAAAAGTCTCTAACCCCAAGCTGCCATACAGTTTTCTTAATGGTGACATGCAGAAGCAAATCTCCCTCTGCAAACCACGAATGAACCTTCACCATAACTAACTAATACCAATCGAGGCAACACAAATTATATAGACAAACATTTTTCAGCGAAATGGAACCTGTAACCACTGACAAACCACGGAATCCTGCAGTAACTGCCTGAAAAGTTAACCCGTCCCACTACTCCTATTTCTGCAGCCGCATTCCCCCAAAAGATGGGCAACCCTCTCTCCTCTCACTCAAGATGGAGAATGCCTTCCTCTTCCATTCATGGACCCGAACGCTTGGTCCCTTTAGGAGTCCAATATAAAAAAAGCATGAAAGAATAGTGTGCAGTTCTCAACCAGGTCCAAGTACACCGTCTCAGAAAACAATCCATCAGAAAGGAAAAGTCTCTAACCCCAAGCTGCCATACAGTTTTCTTAATTGTGACATGCAGAAGCAAATCTAGTAACTGCCTACTCTTAGCAGAAGGGTATGACCCCGGTCTCTCATTTACAATCGAGATACGAAGGAGCACTCCCAAGCCACAGCAACAGGGGAAACTCAGGGAAAAGGAGGAAGGCAGCTCAGAAAGGCCCCAGAAAAGCAGCGAGAGAGCACGGGATTACTGACCTGTGGTGCCTCGGGGTCCAAGGGCGACTCTCCCGTCACGGCGCTGCTCATCGCGCTCCGCTCCCCGCACGGCTCCCCGCCGAGAAGGTCCTCCGCCGCCACGCTCCGCACCAGCGGGGCACACTCACCCGCGAGGAACAATCTATAACTTCTACTTTCATAGGTCCACATGCACATTTCCTTTAGGAACAGCAGTAACCAACGGGGAAGGAAAACTCTCCAAAATCAAGCATGGACCACCTTTCCCCGATTCTGTCAAGATAAATCATTACTCTGCCACGTTCACCACATAATAATAGACATCATGGTAAACAGCACAACTTTTGTAAATAGTCTTTCTGCCTTCTCGGTGTTCAGCATCAGCGGAGCTCAAAACATCTGAGTGTCACCACACCTCAACCATTTTATTCGGCACAGGTTGACTAGCAAGAACCTCTCCAGTGAAGCTACGCGTCTGACAGCTGAGGAGGGAGGAGATGCTGGTTCGTAAAAGCCAAAAAAGACCCTGTACAGGATTATTCCTTCGTTCAGGGAAACCAGAAGGAGCGCTGATCGCCAAGGCAGACAAAAGAAGGCCACCATACCAATCTAGAATTTCAATTTGAATGGGGTTTTCTTTGAGATCTAATTCTACACATTTACATTTGTATGAAAGGTTGATAAGGACAAAAGGAGGTAATTACAGGCCAGGATGGAGAAAGAAAGTTAACGAAAGTTAACTCTTCCCACTACTGCTGCCATTTCTGCTGCAGCATAACCCAAAACGTTGGGCGACAACGTCTTTTTCCACTCAAGATGGACAATCTGTCCATCTTTCATTCATGATACCAAATACACCCTCCGTTTATGAGTCCAATATGAAAAAAAGCATTAACGAAGGGTTTAGTTTGTAGCTCTCAAACTCAAATCGAAGTACAAGGTTTTGAGGAAAACCGATCAAGAAGGAAAAAACTCCAGCACAAAACTTCAATCCCATTTTCCCACCTGTGACAAGCAGAATCAGCAGATTTCCTACGCAGTTCGAATTCACGTACAGTGTTAACCAACCAACACAATTAGACAACGCA
>NW_010431078.1:429-2697 GCF_000710305.1 Buceros rhinoceros silvestris | reverse complement strand
GTATCATTGGTAAACTCGCTGAGGGTGCACTTAATCCCACTGTCCATGTCATCACATAGACGTTAAATAATGCTGGTCCCAGTACTGACCCCTGAGGAAACCCCTTGTCAGTGGTCTCCACTCGGTTGTAGAGGTGTTGACCACAATTCTTTGAATGGGTCCGTCCAGCCAATTCTTTCCATCTGTCAAATCCATGCCTCTCCCATTTAGAGACAAGGATCTCCTGCAGGACAGTGTTGAATGCTTTGCTCAGGTCCACATAAATAACATCAGTTGCTCTTCTCTCATCCACCAATACTATAACCTCATCGTGGAAGGCCACCGAATGTATCCAGGATGATAGTGTAGTTTCCAGGAGGATCTGTTCCATGAACACCAAGGTAAAACTGACTGGTCTTTATTTCCTTGGATCTTCCCTTTTTCCCTTTTGAAGAATGGTGTTTACATTTCCACTTTTCCAGTCAGCTGGAACTTCACCAGACAGCCACAACTTCTCAGATATGATGGATAGTGGCTTAGCCACTTCATCCACCAGTTGCCTCAGGACACGTGGGTGTTTGTCATCATGTCCCATGAACTTGTTCACCCTCAGGTTCCTTACATGGTCTTTCTATCTCTGCCTTTGCCTTCTGTGACTTGGCCAGTGTGTCTGGAGCGCTTGCCAGTGAAGACTGAGGCAAAAAGGGCAATTGAGTACTTTAGTATTTTCCATGACCTGGGTAACCAGGTCTCCCATTTCCTTCTAGAGAGGGCCCACCTTTTGCCTAATCTTCCTTTATCACTGATGTACCTATAGAAGCTTTTCTTGTTGCCTTTGACATCCTTTGACAGATTTAATTCTACCAGGGCTCAGGCTTTCCTAACCTGATCCCTGGCTGCTTGGACATTTTCTCTGTATTCCTGCCAGGCTACCTGTCCTTGCTGCCACCCTCTGTAGGCTGCATTTTGTGTTTGGGTTTGTCTGGGAGCTCCTTCTTCATCCATGCAGGTCTGGTGCTTTTGCCTGTCTCCTCTTTGTAGGGATGCAGTGCTCCTGAGCTTGAAGGAGGTGATCTTTGAATATTAAACAGCTTTCTTGGACCCATCTTCCCTCCAGGACATTATCCCATGGTACTTTACCAGGCAGATCTCTGAAGAGGCCAAAATCTCCTCTCCTGAAGTCTAGGGTAGTGAACATGCTATTTCAAATTGTTGGATATATGTATTTTAATTCACAAGGATTTGACACCTTTTCAGGTCCATTTCTTATTCAGTTTCTGATTTATCAGGCACCTCAGAAACACTTTCTGTGTGTGATTACTTTGCAGTTATATTTTCTCATAATTTTTCTCATATATTTTCTCATCTCTTTTTTTTCTTCAGCTATTTAATGAAAGTGCACATTATCCTGAATGGTCTTACTTATAGGTTTGTAATTTTCTTCTCAATTTTTTTCATTTTTGTGTGCCTGTCAATTTTTGCTTTTTCCTGTAAGGTGAATACTTTGAAGTACCGTTCATTCCGGCATTCTGCAGACCGCACTTACGTTAAACGATATCATGTTCCTTGAGCAGTCTCATTATACTGAATAGTTTGGCTGTGTATTATTTTTCTCATAAGTAGCAGATTATGAGCTCTAAATTGAAAATACTAGACAATGCTGGAAAAGCCTGGGGTTTTGCAATACTGAGTTCTACTTTCTCATCTTCCACACTGAAGAACACCAGTTATCAACCTTTCTCATCATCTGCGCATTCTTTAAATATTTCAGAATTCTGTTGTGTACTTCCCTGCAAGTGAAGTAAATAATGTTCTTAATGTGAATTAACTGACACCTGGAGATGCTAAGGTGATGTTATGGGTTAAGACTGGGCTGGCCACTAGATGACTGACAGATGCTCTCTATTAACCCCTCTCCCTTACTAAAGGGGAAGAAAAAGGGAGTCAAGAGTTGTGGATTGGAAAAGAAAACTAAAACTGCTTTATTGTAAATAATAGCAATAAAATTAAATATATACAAATACATAGAATACCAATACTGAACCCAACCCATCTGAGGGCAATAACATCACCATCAACACTGATGCTATGGGCAGGAGTTGGGGAAATCCCATACTGGACTCACCAGCAGACAGGAACTGGATGCAAGGGCTGAATTCAGGAATGCACGGATTACCATTGAAGACAGAATGGATAGTCCTCCTCAGACACTGGCCATTGAAGAAGAGAGTGTGACCCTTGTGATCCCTCAGCTTTGTATCAACTGTGACATATATGGAAGGGAATATA
>NW_010431078.1:0-380 GCF_000710305.1 Buceros rhinoceros silvestris | reverse complement strand
TTACCATGAAAGACAGAATGGATAGTCCTCCTCAGACACTGGCCATTGAAGAAGAGAGTGTGACCCTTGTGATCCCTCAGCTTTGTATCAACTGTGACATATATGGAAGGGAATATCTTTTTGGTCATGTTTGGGTAACCTGTCCTGTCCCCTTCTCCCTGCAGGTGTGAACCTCATGCTTTACGTCTCCCTAATGTGGTGTATGAGATTTAGCAGAGACCTTGGTTTCCATAGGAGCAAGTGTAAACAGGAGCCTTTCTACACACCAGTCCCTGGTAGTAACTGTAAACACTAACCGCTATCACCTCTAGAAACAGACAGTGTCTGCAAAAATATGTCATTAACTTCAGCAAGCACAGTTACTTAGGAGAGACAGAGCT
>NW_010431077.1:39279-39488 GCF_000710305.1 Buceros rhinoceros silvestris | reverse complement strand
CCCGCCTCTGGCCAGCGCTGAGCCAGTCGGCGCCTTGGCAAACAAACGCTTCTAAGAAGGGAAGGCTGTGTGACGAGGGTTCTGCTGTGGGAGCTCTCCTTTCTTGTGGAGGGGCGTAAGGCAGAAGGCGACAACCATGCAGTCCGCCACGTTAGTGAGGCAGCAGTGGGGGAGAGGCACCGGAGCAGCCGCTTCCTGCGGCCGTGCCG
>NW_010431077.1:22181-39003 GCF_000710305.1 Buceros rhinoceros silvestris | reverse complement strand
GGAGATCCGGCTGGGGTGGTTCATTGCGGGAGACCTGCGGGCCAGGCTCGTTGGAGTTGGTGGAGGACTGTCTCCTGGGGGAGGGATGCCACACTGCCACAAGGTGGAACTGTGACAAATGTTTCTCTTGAAGAGCGAGTGGCAGAAGCAGCACGGAACAAAACGGGACTGACCTTGACCCCATCCTCTGACCACCCTGCACCGCACGGTGGGGAGGAGGTAGCAACAGCTGCTATAAACTGAAAAGCAGTTCATAATTTGTAACATTCTTCTAACACTCTTGTCAGGATGTACTTGAGATTAAGACAGAAAACTGTTTTTGAGTTTCAGTGCAAGTCACACAGTGAAGTATTTTCAAGAATCAGTTTATAGATAATGACTTATTGAGAAGTTTAAGTCGAATGATTAAGGAAACGTTTACATTTATTTTAGAACAGATGAAAAATATGGACAAAACTGGAAATCAAGATAGGGATATTCATAGTTGACTTAATGAATTTTGGTACCCAATTCTTGCTTTCTTAAAAATACGCCATCAGCAGCACCAAAATGAATCAGGGCTCCCGTCTCAGGGCTCCCGTCTCAGGGCTCCCGTCTCAGGGCTCCCACGTGCAGCTGCCTCACTGCCCGCCTGCTGCACCACTGCCTACGCGGTTCATACTTGAGATTCTTCAGCAGCCCTACTAGTCTGAGTTTAATGCCCATGTTCTACAGGGGCTGGACAACACTGAAAATTTTAACAGCATCTGGTGATCAAATCTGAATGGTAGTACCCAGCTGATCCCATAACCTAATTACCAGAGATTAACTTCACAAATGTTTTTACTATTTGTGTGTGTACTGGAGTACACTAACAATTGAGACATCATAAATGAATCAGTGATGCTTTTCCATGTAAAGACATGTTGGCTGTCTAGGATGTTTGGTTCTAGGGCTTCCACTGTTATCTACTAATTTTTCATACATAATTTATTGAAAATTTAAATTCAAATGGAAATTTTAGGAAATATCCGCAAGTTCTATTTCTTTGACCATTAAAATGGGCCCTTAAAGCAGATTTTAAGTGAAATCCAACAGCCAAGTCATTTACTGACTGTACAGAAAAGCCCAAACAATCACTAATTCAGAGTCCTTGTAAACAGTCTGGTTTTGGGTAAAATACTTAAAAGTGCATAGGCTGCTCAGAGGGCAAGATGTATTTTTATCCACTTTAAACAAGATAAGCTTTGTGTTACATATTCATTTAGGACAGAAATAAGCAAGATTTAAGCTCAACTGTCTTAACTAAGCAGATGAGGGAGATGGAGGTTAGGTCACCCATCAATTAATTATGCACAAATATAATGCATTGATGAACACAAGGTTTAGATTTTCTTTATCTCTGCCTCTTTTTACTGTCATTTTCAAGATAACAGATGTAATTTACTGAATACTTTTAATGGATACAAAAGAGTAAACCCACCCTTTAAACAGGTGCATTTCACTATATTTACAAAACAACGGTGGTTACTTATTCCACTACCAACTCCACTCACACCTTCAAAAGAATCTTTATTCACAAAAATACCAAGCACTTTCAGTAGAAAGTCCCACAAAAAAAAAAAAAGAAGTATCCACAAGAAAGGTTTATGGGCTTTCTCTGCATTTGCCCCCTACCTGCCTTATACTTACATCTTTAAAAATAAATAGAGCTGGACTTCTATACAGACAAATCAGCAAGTGGCAGTCTCACTGAGATCAAAGAAAATTCACATTTATTCTGAAATTTCTATTGTTAAAAGGGAGACAGCAAAATATATATGGCTTTTAGAGCAGTTATTAAATGCATTACATTCTCAGTCTTTTCCCTGCCAAGATCCAGGCAGAAGTATAACTGAATATCATATTGAAAATACAAAATATTTTCAGAATAGCTATGTTGAATTTCACATCAGGTCTTCTCTGCATGGAGAATGATTTAAAAACTAAACACAGCGGCATCTGTACACTTAAACGAATAAATGTACATTCTCTGAGTTTAGCCGTACGCTTTTATTTTGGTTGCTACATGAAGACCAACTAGCACAAACTCACTCATTTTCAAATGCAAGATCATTCAGCAGCCTGATTTTACTTCATGAGTGAGCAACTTCAGCTTTTTTGTCTATTTTCTCCCCAACCTTGACCCATGTTAGGAATGCACTGAATATCCAAACCAAAGAAAACACTACCTTCCCTCCCCATAGCACAACAGTGAATTTAAACATACTACACCGAAATTATTTAAAATCTATGTTCATTCTGAAAACTGCTCTAATCGTCTGAAGATTTCAAATTATTTCATGGCAATGCATGAAAACAGCTTCCCTTTCTATTTCTACTTTGTCTATTAAAATAAAGCCAGGTTATTCAGATGATCCTGCTCAATTACGGAACTTTCCCAAAACTAAGACTGCTGTAAATTACAGATTTCAGCAGTATAACACTGCTATAAAGTGAAAAGCAGTCCATAATTTGTAACATTCTTCTAACACTCTTGTCAGGATTTAGTAACAGCTTTATGATTTGCATCTTCTCATAGGTACATCCCAAAGCAGAATCCTGGGAAGGAAAACCATTTACTGGATAATAACTTGGGTTAAAACAAAAAATATGCAATAGAGCAAGTATTTTGAACACTTTCAACAGCAATCCAGAAGTTTTACTCACTATGAATGAATCAGAGAGTCAGTTCCATCTTTCTGAAGTCTCTGTTCTTTTAACAGCTACAGACTGACCTCTCTGGCTCCTACTGAAAGGCCATTTCCAAATGCACTCTGAAAGCTCACACAACTCTCTCGCAGTTTTGGTGTTGTTAATCACCTCTGAATACACAAGTCTAGCACTGAGTTAATAACAACTTCCACCCATTAACATTAACACAAAGATCTAATTCTAGCATGTGAAAAATGGAAGTTAATCAGCTGAAATCCACTTTAGTTTTATTTACACTCTCTGGCGCAGAGAAGCCTCTCCTTTCAGGGTCTGTACTAAGAGCAGGCGGCAAGCAATCGGGCAATTCTTTTGATAGTACTTTACTTACCAATCCACAATTATCGAGATACACAAAACTATAATACACATTCCTTAATTTAAATGATGTTTGATTTCTATTTCTTGATTTGCAATCTTGTATTACGTCCAAGTGCTATGTAACAATGGGAATATGAAATTCATTATTATCAAATATCAGAGGCCTCACAGGAGGGGTTGATTCTTTGTCTGCTTTGTGCAATAGTTTAAAAAGTCCCGTTCCAATATTCATCGGAATTCCCATGATGATGCACTCAGAAACACCTAGGGAAAAAAACCAAGCATGTTGAACATATGAAGAGTAAGGTTTAACACAACTATTTTCATTTGCACATTTTGTACGCACTGCCTATCAAATATCCTTGAACCCCACATGTAAAAGACCAAGATCTCTAAACTAAATAAAGTAAAATTTTAGAGTCATCAGGTCTGTATGTTACTTGAATCTATGTATTTGAATCCTAGACAGGAAAAAATAAATGTAACCTAAACACCTTCTCTAGCAGTGAAAGAATTTCAGAGGGTTTGTTTTGGTGAAGATACATTCCACTCTGGAATGGCACATTCCACTTCTCCAGAATGTCCACTTCTTCCAACAGAAGATGCAAGGCAAAGGTACTTCTATGTTCATCCTCTGACACAGTGCTAAGGCTTCAGTCAAAACTGTCCAAGTCCTCTTGACACCCCCGCAACTTCCCAGTGAGAGAGGCACACCACTGCTTCAGCTAAAACACCTCTGCATTCTCATGATTCAGAAAGTGCTTGGTTTTGATTTAAACATTTAGTCTGTGCCAATTATTTTTGTAACATTTTCACAGCAACATGCTGACACATTTATATTCCAGATCAACTGATATATACAACTTTTCCAAAGAATGTTCTACATTAAAAGCAAACTACCGGATACCAGTGGCTTTTTCCTCAACATACTGCTATGATCTAAATGACACTTTCTCAGGAGTGTAAGAATATAAGAATTGTCCTTCCTGTTAACGTTTAATAAAATAACAATAAATAACCATACTTTCAAATGCACAAAGGATGAAAATCAATTTGCTTAAAATTCCAGCAAGATTTGATTGGTAATTTAAATGTATATGAATAAAGATTCTGTATTTTTGCTATTAGATCACTGCTGCATTTCTACTAGATATTTTCCAACATTGTGGACTTAATCTTGTGCAAAATACAATTCTTATGAATCGCTTGCTGTTTATTTAGGCCCTACAGTGTGCAGGTTAAAATGGATAAAGGAAATACCTTTTTAACACCTAGCAGAACAAATCTGACCTGGTTTGGCACAATACCTTTCAAGGTGAGCAAACCTCTGAACCATGGAAACGGCATGTAGATTTTGGGAGTCCTTCTTCCATTGCAATACTTCAATGTATGAAACCAGAAGCCCTAACTCTCTAACTCCCTTTTACCCCACACACAAAGTAGTACCCTGCAGCATGTGACAGCAGTCACGTATAGCAGGAAGTGTTCAGCCAGAACATGAGGTTGTAACAACCAAGTGTATGTTACAGATCTGCCCAGGCTAATGTATACCAGAGACCAATGACGGTCGTATCGGACAGGTGAAGATAACTGTTGGTGGTGGCAGAACTGTCAGGACAGCACTCTCTGCCAAGACTCCTCCAGTGCAATGTCTTTTAATGCCACCAGTTATAATCTAGTGCAGATCTAAGCATCTGGCTGACAGCTATGAACTGCTCCTCCCACTTTCAGCTGGAGAAGCTAGGCAGAGATGAAGCCAGTCATACTGCTCTTACTGCAAAGTTGATTTTTGACACTTCCCTTCCAGACCACCTCCTCATAAATCAATGTCATAGCAGTGATCTGTAGCTCTCAGTTCCCACTCAAGTTAGAAATGAGAGTGCTGTAGGCTGCTTTTTGGGAAGGGGACAGAAAGGTAAATCAGCCACATCTCAGTGGCTTGCACTTGCTGGTCCTGCTTCTACAGTGGATGCTGGAACTGGATGTATGCCTCTGCTCTAGTTTCAATCTACTCTGCCTGCTGAAAGCTGGCTTCAGCAGTTCTCAGAATAAAATAGTTGTCTTAATGTAGGTAAAGCTGGAATCAGCTGCTCCCTGTTTTCTTGGGGGGAGGTGGAACATCTCACAAGACAAAAGGGATTCGAAGGCCACATGGTCGAAAACCACACCGAAAACTACATTCTGAAGAGGCACTGATTTGAGATGCCATTCAGTTGAGCCCCTATAGCTGATTTTGGATACATACTCACTTTTCTGGGTAACATTTTCCTGCTCTGAAGATGCAAAACCAAGAGTGTGTATAGACTCTCTTCACAGTGATTCAGAGAGATAACTGGTTATGGCCAGGTCAGACAGCTGCACAGCACTTTTTCATACAAACAAGCCAGTAGTATCTCTTCAGTTTTGGAAGACAGAAAACAATTTTCTGTTTTGTCCTTCCATTTCCTTATTTTAATTAAAAAAAATTATATAGACTGCAACAAGAAAATACCTTTGGTTTCCACATCATTTGGAAACAGCTCAGTGGGGACTCTGAGAAAACATTTTATTTTCCTTACTGCCCAGGAGGTAATTGGTCTCCCAAAGGACCTTTGTTTAAATCATGAGCAAATAATAATTTAAAAAGAAAAAAAGAAAGTTCCACTCACATGAAATGCTGGACAGTTAGAAAGTGGAAGAGTTCTTAAAATACTGGGAACACAAGAGTTTTTAACAGATTCCAGTGGTTTGGAAAACATACTAGCCTCAAAGCACTGTCTAAAATTGACCACACTTTCTAAGACGACCTACAAACACATCAAACTAGTAAACCTTAACAGAATACATTCACATTTTTATACTTAATTAGCACCCAGAAACTCCAAATGAGTGGTTACAGCTCCAGGATAATAGCCCTTACACCATCAGATGATGAAACCTGCTTGACTTGTTTTCTCTCTTTAACCTACTAAATACAGACTTGTTAACAAATCATTCCAAAACATATGTAGCTTAAAGGAGAATGAAATCTGGGAGGGAAGGGGAAATGGGTTTAAAAGAAAAAGAAAAATAATTTCTATTCCAAGTACTAGAGTACATGGCAGAAATGCAAAATTAAGAGACAATGACGAAACTCATCTATCTTAATTTTCTGTTTGCTTGTATGTACATGCACATGTGTGCATGTATATATATTTTTTTAAAACTTATCAGATTCCTTCATGAATTCAGTGAGAAGACTCAGTGGTGTTAAGGAACTTCAAAAAACTGAAAAAAGGTAAAATTAAAAAGAAATTTCTGAGAACAGGGATCTTTTCTCTTCTGTTAATGATTGGAGTACTCATAAATAAGGCTTCTAATTAAAAAAAAAAAACAAACCAAACCACAGTTACCTATTTACATCAAAACTAACTGAGCAGGTCCAGAACTTTGCCTTTCTGTTTAGTTCTAGTTACGACTGACAAATCACATAAGCGATCATTATGGGCAGTGTGATATTCACCTAGGCTACCTGAGACATACAGGTCTGCCTGCTTCTTAGTAGGAAGAAAACCCAAACCTAAATACTGAATGGGATTCTAGATTTCTTAATTAGCTCTAGGTGTTGAAGAGACACAAACTTCCAAAACTGAAAAAACAGAATATTGTTAGGAGAAAAAAATACCCTGGTATTGCACTGAGCTATGTGGTGAGAAGGAAAACCAAATTACTAAAAATCTACTTTAAGAAACACACAACAAATGTCCCATTGACTTCTAGATCTCTGATCTAAGTTAGAAGCAGAGAAATGTCCATTAAATTTCTACTATTAAGGATGGATTAGCCTCAGACCTGAAGTTTTTGATATGTAAGCTGAAGAGAAAGCTTAGTAAAGGCAAAAATCAAAAAAACCTCTTTGAAGAGGTTTACAGATGCTGGGAAAGGACCTCAAACTGCAACAGAATTTGCAATACCTACCACAAACAGAATCCTTCTGTCCAAAGTAGGCAGCATCAAAGAGATGGTCTGCAGTCTTTTCAAAAGAAGCCAGCATCAACACACTTTCCTTCATTTTTGCCAGTCCAAACCTAGTAATGCCCAGTACTTCACCCTTGATTGATGAAAAAACCCAAAGTAAGTCTATCATATTAGTGGCTGGAAGTCAGTTTTGTTTGCTAAAAAAAGTAAGTAAACAACAGAAATGTAGTTTTTATTCTAACAAATACATGAAACAAAGATTACTATCTACAATATAGCACTGTCATAAAATGCTACTTCACAGTAAACACCCTGAAAATTAATAGTTTGGTAGTAATCAATATTTAAATAAACCAGAAGTGATTATTCATACACAACAGAAGCTGTTATAAATGGTTAATAGATTTTTTTTTTAAGCAAGAATATTGGAAAGATTGGAAGAAACATAGCCATGAGAAAAACTACACAATTATACACTGGATGCTGAGGTACAAACTTTGGTGAGGTCTGAGAGCTCTGTGCCTACTGACTACTGACAAATCTGACTTCAGCTGTCAAGAGATCACAGAAGATGTTAAACCTTAATTTTTTCACTCTCCAGAAAAAAAAACTAATTTGCTTTTTAAACCATCTTTGTTTATTTCTGCCTCTGTTTCTAATAAAAATCCTAATCAAGCAGACTGTGGACAGAAGCAGAGACAACAGGTTGCACACTAGGTGCCCACTAGGAGTGTAGAACACTGCACCCTGATGCCTTTTTCCATTATTGCGTTGTAGCTCCACACAGCCAGCCCTGGGGACTGCTGCAGCTCAGTGCAACAAAGCCCTACAGTTTTGGGAGAAGTCAGAACTCCTTCATCCCTCTTACCCAAATTAAAGACTTGCACTTTGGCAGGCAAAGTGGAGAAATCTTACTTCACTAAGTGTCTCATATCTAAAAAACATACCAGATGTGAAGAAAAGAAAGTCAATCAGTAAAGAACAGATAGGATTTTCTAGTAAACAAGTTCTGGAAGACTGTTCATACTCTACACATAATCTGATTCTGTTCGTAATATCTGTATCTTTTGACTCTTATGAACAGCACAGCTGCTATGAAACACACCCCACATGGTTTTCTGCACAGTAAGCCTTAAATTGCATGCACGATTACCCAAACAGTTGATTGTCATAACACATTATTTAGGAATCCTATTTACAGTATGAAATTAGGATTCCCTACTCACGATACCAACTTTTTCTCAGTCAAAATAGACCTTGTCCTCCCTATCCCCAAGCTTGATATACAAACAACAGTATTTGGACCTACAATTCTTTAAAGCTGTAACTGATACCCATCTCCTTAGCTCAACCTTCCTTCTCAAACACAATAAAATTAATTTATATAAATAGGCCAATGCGATGTTTAGAAAAAGCATAGCACAAACCTTGTAAGTCATTAGATCAGACAGCAACATAACATGTCTCCTGTCAATGCTCATACCATGGTTCACCATTGTATATTGAATCTCATTGATAATGGTTGTCCGAGCAGCTTCAATTCCTAGGGTCTTCTCTACCTACACAAGAGATTAAGTTAGATTAATGAAAAACCAAATGCTTGCAGCAAGTATATTCCGGGAACAAATACCGCCTGATATCAGATAATACTCCAAAACTAGCTTTTTGCATTCGGTAATTTTAAAAATATTTATAGAAATGAACAGTCCTGTCAGTCAAATTACTCTCTTGTGTTAATGCATTCTGACAACTACGAATGCAAACAAGCACTTGTAATAAAGATGCTACGGGGGAAAAAACCCATGGCACCTATTTGAATATTACCTCATAAGTGTTGTTAGAAGATGTTTTTGTTCCTTTCACTCCATGAGTAGCCATAACAGCCCGCAGATTATCACCTTCAACTAGAAGTTTGTATTTTTCCTTTCCACTTTGTTCATCAATGTGAATGACAGCTCGGGAAACCTCTGGTATACCTTGCACTACAACCTTCACAAAACAAAAACAACTCTGTAACTTCGATGTGTACAGCAACGCAGCATAAGTGGGTAACCCTTATCAGCTTTCAAAACTACTCAGAAGCTCCACTCTTTGAAGTACATGCCGAATTAAAATATGTATGAAGTAAGTTTTTCTGCTCTTAAATACACTAGTGCAAATGGGACATTCACACTGTACTGTAAATCTTAATCACTACCTACATTTCATATTTTATGCCAGGTATCTTCACACTCAGAGCTGGGTCTCTGAATGATGGTACATCCACATAAGTGAGAGGGCATCCTCCCAACAAGGTTCACTTACTAGCATTTTTAAAACCCAAAGTAGACAGTCTCCTCACAGAAAGCTGCAAAAATGCCATGTCATGTGGTTGAATTCTAGATGCAGCTGCAAGAAGATAAAGCAATTTCATACAGCTACTGCACTTGAAATGCTTTGATAAATACAAGTAAAGTATCAAGGCTTCAATTTTACTTAAAATTATTAGTAATGGAGGCTGAGTTTCAGCTGTAAAGTAGTACCATTGCAAGAGTTACAGATTCAGACTATCTTCGTTGTCAATACTGAAAAGATTTATTTTGTCTTCCCACAACAGAACCCCAAATGATTACTTCCGATTACCTCCCGAAAAAACATGAGACAGTCTTTGTTCTTACCTTTGGTAGTTCTTCCTTCAGGGACTGCAATACATAATACATTGAACTCTTGCTATTTTCACGAGGGTTCACACATACAACTGCTTCTCCATGGACAGCAATGTCCCCAGGCTTTACTCGGAGTTTAGATATGCAAATAGAGTAGCGCACAGTCTCTGCATTCACCTGTGGCAAAAGTCAGCCAGCAAACATCACGGTATCTCTTAGCATACATGAATCTGCTCAAATACATGCAGCAGTCTTTCAACAGAATATAAAAGAAGTGCAACGTAGAAAAAGAAACAAAAATTGTTACTCTTGTAAGTTGCACGAAATACCATCCTATGCTGTGGTCCTGGCCTGTACCTAATGGACAGAGATGGTATCCTTGTATTTAGCAAGACACCAAAAAATAAATATATTTTCTCTTATTGCTAAAGAGAGTATTCACTTTACAAGAGAAAAAAAGGAGAAAAAATTCCAGACAATGCAGCCACATCCTTCATTCACTTCTAATTTCCACTGGTCTGATTTTTGTTTCTGAGACATGATTAAGAGACCCTTTGGACCTTACCCAAGGCACATTCTGCGTAAGAACTGAGCAACTCACCTCTAACCTCAGTAGTCTAATGCGCTCTAAAGACAGCTTCACTAGGATGAAACAATCATCTGGAAGAAAGACTTCCTCAATATATTCTGAAATCTTTTAAAAGATAAGGACAAAACATTTAGCATGTGAAAATGATTATAATGCCCCACAGATTTGGCTAATGTTTACACTTAAAGCATCAGCAATACTCCTACCTCTCCTAATAAAGTTTTCTCAATTCTTCCTTTAACCAGACGGGCAAAATCAGGATCATCGTCTTTGTCCAACTGTGCTGTTATAATAGGGGTGCTACAAAGAATAAACACACACGGAAAAAACCCAAAACAAACAGATAGGAAATTGGTCAGCTAGGTTATAGATGTCAATTTGAATTACAGCCTGCCTTATGGAACCGATCTCATAATCTAGAGTAGTATTCGATAAGATAAAGAGATCTTCAGCTTCCTCGGGTACATTTAAGAAGTTTATTGTTCATGTACTCCAGGCCAGTGAAAACAAGCACACACACAAGAGATTATAACACAACAAACCAGCAACTATTTTCATGGCATACACTATTCTAGTATTTATGTATTCTTATAACTTCAGGGATGTCCAGGAATAGGTATGCTTCTACTACCACTATGCGGCAGAAAGTTTCACAATATATGAGAAACACCTTATGGAATATTACACTTTATTAAATGAGGTAAGTAACCACTTTACCTCACTTGATTCAGAAAAATAAAACTTATTTCTTGTCTGCCCAGCTAAGTGATACTTTGGGCCAGAAAACAGACTTTGTGTTTCGGTATTCTATGGATTCAGTGTTGTCTAGTATATTGCTCAGAACAGGAAAATGCTATTGCATACTGCAAATTTGTCCATTAGGTTTCACTTAAGTGAAGGAAAAAAACCCCAAAAACCCAACAATGTTAGTACCTAATAGCCTTTGAAGCATTAATGATTTCTTTGATTCTTGGCACACCCAAAGTAATGTTCATTGAAGCCACACCAGCAAAATGGAAAGTCTTCAGAGTCATCTGTGTGCCAGGCTCACCAATACTCTGTGCACAAAGAGCTCCGACTGCAGAACCAGGTTCCATCTGTGCCCTGATAAAGAAATTATCTCATAAAAAAAAATACAGAAAGAGACATAGGACTCAAAAAGCATAAAATCTGAAGCAAGCAAAGACAGAAACTATCCTGGTAGATACATGAGAGGTTTGTTAATATTTTTTTAAATAAACAAACAAGAGAAAGGTTGAAGGATCACCAATACTAGAGACACCGATCTCATGCAAGGCTCTAAGATGTCCTGTTATTCAGGCACTCCAGAGATCCAGTATAACACCCATAAGAGAAAACAAACTGCTTGCCCTCTTCCTCCTACGCATCAAGCCTATTCAGGGAAATCCCATACGCTAACACTTCCAAAACACCACTTTTTATGTTTAAGCATAAGAGACCTTTAAGTCTCCTTTAAAAAAATATTACGCATATTAAACAGAACAAAATCAAGGCATTAATGCCTTCTTATTTTCATCCTGTTCAAAAGCCCTTCAAGTTATGCATGTAATGGGCTCATTCTCACATTTGCAATTCATGTTTAAGAACACTTAAGACAAATATAAGCAAGTAAACCTAAAAACTGAAAACATGAAAAAACCTGTAAACCCTAAAAACTGAAAAATGGTAATTGCTTTAAAATGGTTAAGAATTTGAGACAATACAAGAATTTTCCAGAAGAATAAAAAAATTTGTAAATAATAGATGCAGGTGGGTATGAGACCACAAAGCAGGTGTCACCAATGACTGCACACCACCGAACAAATCCAAGCAGTCTAAGTAAATGAAACAATCCTCAACGGATAACAAGGGTTTAAAATATCCACACTATGACTATCTTGCAGGAGACCAAGAACAACAAACAAAAGGCTCCTACACCTGGGTAACAGATGCCAGAATGTGTTAGCACAAAGTGTGATGCGACACAACTCTTCAAACCGTGTAGATCAAGAATACCTGTCTAGGTTCATATGGATTTGAAAGGGATCTGTTCAGACATTATTTTGCATGGAAGAAGGGAACATGTCTGCCGTAACAAACCCACCTGTAGATGGCAACTCCTTTCAGGATTTTGGGGTTGGGTTTTTTTTTTCCTGTTTTATTCTACCTTTGTCTTGCAATGTTTACATCATTAGGGCCAACTGTTTCTTATTCTTTTTTTGTATCGCATTGACAACAGAGCCAATGTTCATACAGTAAAAATAGCAAAATACACTCTAACATTGCAAACAAAGCAATAAATACTGAATTGGGGATGTATGTGTGTGTGTATAAATTAAGAGAAAATTAACAGGGTAAACACTTGCCTCATGTATTTGTCTCTACAAGTCTCCAGAAACTTCTCCAGTTGTGTTGGAGTAATCCTATCCAACTGATATAAAACTCGTGGCTGAAAAAATAATAGAACAGTTGGAAAAGCAATAGCTTATGAAGATTTAAAAAAACCTACATAACTATTTACCTCAGTTGTGCCGTTGTCATTAATGCCATACTTGTCCCTTGTTTTTTTAATCTTCTCAGAAACACTTTGGATGAATTTTTTAATTTCCTGAAAATACATTAAAGCAACAGTAAGTAAAGACATGGACTTCAAACTGAAGTTTGCAGCACTAAGTTATTGGCTTAGAGCTCCAAGTGGAATGTTTACAATAATAAACACACACAATATGAAGAGAGTAACATCAAAACTTCGACACATACACACACTAGAATTAGGCAAACCAGATCCACTCTTGTGTAACCCCAGATTAGTAGCAGTACATGAGGAATATGGTCTGCATTGAATGAAAGCATCCTTCCTGAGTACACACTAAAAACTAGAGATTTTAATTGGGTTGATCCTTCCTACCCATCACTTACTGAAACTGATGGTACCATCAAAAAAGTAATAATCATATTAAAAACCCCTCAAAATTCTTATTTTCTTTGTATACTGAAAGAAACACATTCTCATTTCTCAGTATTCAAAATAAGTCAGAGCTGAAAGCCTGTGGTATGAGAGGAAGTACATAAAGGACACCTGTTGGACAGATTTCAGAGATTCAAGATGTACTTTATTTGGGGGGAGGAAAAACTGCTCAGAACTGATATATACATGTCAGTCTCTACCTAATACGGTTTAAATAACTGTGCTGTGAAGAGGTCTTGCAGATAACTGCATTTAACATGTAACAGTACCTAAACCTTTCATTCTCTTACCAGGTTTGCCCAAAAGTAGTTCTAACAGTCTTTACTGGAACATAAATTGAAACAATACTGTGAGAAAAATATCCAACATTCCTATGAAATATCATTCAGGTATTACACTTTGGCTGTATGTACACTGGAAGTCATGAAATATGAGGTCCATGATTAAACTCCTCCATAAAAGTGGACTCAGTGCAAGTCATTACCATAACATAGCTTATCAAAAGCAAAATACAAACAAACAAAAAAAAAAAATCAAAAAGTAGTTCTAACAGTCTTTACTGGAACATAAATTGAAACAATACTGTGAGAAAAATATCCAACATTCCTATGAAATATCATTCAGGTATTACACTTTGGCTGTATGTACACTGGAAGTCATGAAATATGAGGTCCATGATTAAACTCCTCCATAAAAGTGGACTCAGTGCAAGTCATTACCATAACATAGCTTATCAAAAGCAAAATACAAAAAACAAAAAAAAAAAATCAAGAAGAAATCCTTCCCATCTACTTCAAAAATCACTTAAAAATGTCTCCATGAAGGAGTGACTACTTTGATTTTAAGAGTTCTTTTAAAGCCTTTCCATCCCATTAATACTGCCTGACAACCAGGATGATGATTACACAATATCATCACTTCCTCACTATGTTTTTTTTTTTTTTACAAGTGAATTCAAAAATCCTTATTAGAATATTTCTATTACATCAGATTTTCAAAATAACTACATTTGTATTGGTATTCAAGGTATTTTCAGACAGTACGTTATCTTCTGTGAATACTAAAACAAAGCTCAAATGAAAAGACCAACAGCAGAAGGGTGCTGCTGGAATAGATGCTTCAAATTGTTTCTCCACTTGGATGACAACCAGATGCATTCATACATTTCTGCCCCTTTTGACCTGCAGTCAGTCATATTAATTCACAAATTTTAATTTTGCCATTTTAAAGGCTTTTGACCCTGAAATCTTTGCATAAAACTGGATTTCCTAAAATAACTGTTAAGTAATAATATGGAAAAATCAGAAATGTGGAAATAGTAGGAAAATTAATGCATCTATAGTAAAAAGATTAAAGAAAGGAATATTGCAGGTCTTTCAGAGGACCACCTAGAACATCTGAGCTAGATTAAAAAAAAAAACTTTAAGGAGAGATTTAAAAAATAATTTTATCTTGAAAGATGCTTCTTTTGCGGAGGGGCAAGAAAGAAATTGTGGAAGGGGAAGAAGGCAGAAGGTGTAACACTTCTCCCTCCAGAACACTGAAGATTAAGTTATTTCAAATATCCACCTACTCACATAAAACCAGGGGACAGCAATAATAAACCACACTGCCACCTCCTCAAAAAAAGTTGTCATACAGGCTGAAGATTTAGTCATGTGGTTATACGAAGAAAGGGCAGATTAAGACTAAAACAGCACAGGGCTGTTGCATTATGGCAACTATTTATTGTCAACTTTTCCTCATCCACAGTCCATGTATACCAAGAAACTTAAAAAATCTCCAGTTATGTTTCATTCTGAATTGTAAAAAATGAGGTCCTCAAATGATACATTATTTCCATTCACTACAGCCAGTAAGAACAGTGAGAAATAAATCTCTGAAGAGGTTAATTTTTCATTGTCAAAAGTTTTATTTACCCTCAAGAACTAAAAGAATAAACGACCTATTCCTCTCAACTTTCCATCACTATTGGCAGTTTATTCAAACCATGGATTAAATTACATTAAACTCTTTGTTGAGCCTGTCTCTATGGAGTTATCATCTTCAGTGAAGCACGGTCCTTTAAGATCAGAGCTACATAACTTCCAGAGTGAACTCAAGAAACCGTTGGTTCTTTCATGTAGTCTATACCCATGAACTCTTTTAGTCTGGACCTGTTTGACAAAGAAAATAAACTTCTTTTTGTTCAACAAAAACTGACTCAAAGCTCTGGCTCAGCATGGGCCTTGTCAGCTCCTACAGAGCTGATGTTTAGTCAAAATAGCAGTCCAGAGTATAAGGTCTGGTCACTGAGGTGTTTCTGTAATTTTCCCAGCACTTAAGCTAGCAGATCATTATATACATGAAGCGGAAGCACTGCTAAGATTAGACTCCTCACAGTTAAGAAGCCCACTGAAAGACAGAGTGGTACAGACAATCCCACAAGATTCAGCAATAATCCATTCAAGTCCAGGCAGATCCATTTGGTCAGCTCTACCTATGACTGCTGTGTCAGAAAACAAAAATTTCCCTTCACCTCTATCTTAATACAGTCAAATATGTTAAAATATTATCACGACTGAAAGCATGCCAGCCAACAATCTGCTTTTTCATAATTTTTATTCTCTCCAGTGAGTGCAGATTGCAGGCAGTGTGACACTAGTCTGTTTAAAAAGGTGATTTAGTCATACTGTTTTCTGGACAAGACTGGATAATCAACCTCCTGGTAGAAAAACAGTGATAATAAATATCTCTGTTCTGGAAGGGAAAAGTAAAGGAAGGATAGGAAAACATCAGGAAAACACGCTAATATCCCTAAAGGTTGAAAGAACGAGTTTTAAAAAGGAATGTTGCCTACTAAAAAAGAAAGCTTCCTCAAATTCTCAAAATCCTCGTATTTAACTATGGGGATTAATGTGTCATGGTTCTCACCATTAAAAAGGAATCACATAAATTATTGTGATTAACACCAACAGTAATGCATATATTCTAATCAATTTCAGCACTATACACACATCTTTAGCTAAAAAGCACTAACATTAATGTTCACACAGTGCACACACATGCTACAATTACCTCATTATATTTTTCATAACCTGTCTCAGTTAATGTCTTCAAGGATGAACAGAAAAAAAGGAAAGAAGAAAATGTAACAGCATCTAAAACTTAAAAGTCTTAAAACTAATTACCATTAAGGTGATGGTGCCATAGCTGTGTTTCTGAAACTAACAGCAATTATTTAGATTTTACTGATACAATTGAAGAGATGTACACCTCCAAGAACAGTTTCATCTCCAAACTCTAGTATTAGTATATTGCATATTTTTCCTTCAGAGATGCAGTTAAGATTTACAGCATATTGCAAGTATGGATATAGTTATTTTTTCAACTCTGCTCTGCAAATCAGGTTTGTAAATGACAGCTTCCTAGTTTTGTCTCCTGCTCTGAAGCACTCTGACCTATTGAAAAGAAACCGGTCAAGAACAGGTCACTAAATTCATGTTGTTCTCATCCCTAAAAGTAGTCAGAAGCTTCAAAGTAACAGCTTTACATGTCCACAGACAGGTTAATTTGACAGGTTTTATCATTGTCTCCCAAAGTAGTCTTAAGTGAGGCTGCTCTCCTAAGTATTAAAATTGCTTAACACTCTTT
>NW_010431077.1:15182-22098 GCF_000710305.1 Buceros rhinoceros silvestris | reverse complement strand
CTCTTTCAAACAGACTTTTACAATTCAAAGCACAAGCAGTCATGTGAGTATTCAATCATGCTCAAAGGTCACGTAAGCACTCCCGAGAAGATAAGGCCTGTCCAGCAGAGCAATTCATACGACAAGTTTTTTGCAGGATTAGTATCATAAGAAAGCGAGGTAAATAGGTTTAAGTATATAGCTGGTACTTCTATTACAGGAAAACAACCAAATTAGTAAAAACAGTTATTCAGAAAGTTGGTAGTATCAAAACACATGCATAATAATGGAGCATGAGACAAAGTCCTAGTGGTTTCTTACGTAGAGTCAGTAAGTATTATTTCATTTTTGAGGTCCCAGGGGAAGCACGTAATTACTGTAACATCTTGCTATGGAGAGAAATACCAGCAATACATCTCAGATCAACAGCACCTTCTACTCAAAAATCTAGATTTTTCTCTCCTTTCTAAAGTTCATGTGAAAGTGGAAAACTACCATAACAAGAATTAAAAATACTAGTCTTACATCCCCACCTTCTAAATGTACAGAAATATACCACTAAACAAACTACTATCCCTGGTACTAATGCACAGAATTCAGCCATTGCTCTACGGATTGATAAGACCATCTTATTTAGTTTCCTTGACCTAAAAGGAAAAATTAATCACAGGGATTGAGGAAGTGAGATAATTACCTGCAGAAAACTGTCTCGACAGCAAAGAAATTCATTCTTCTTCATGATGGACTCAGATGTTAACACCAACTCATTTTTACTAAGGGCTGGTTCACTTCGGCAGGGATACACAGCCTTCAGAGCAAAAAGAATTACTTCTTCACATAAAACATATGTGCAAAAACTTCATTGTTAAGACACAAAATATAGATTCATACAATTGATTGACAGCATTCTTTAGTTTTGGGAATGGTTTTTTTCTTTTGTTTTGTACTACATAATACCGGACTACTATGTAGAGAAGGTCCACATATACTTCTACCTCATTATATAAATCTGAAGGTATACACACACACATTTCTAATTCTATCAATTTATTACATTCATTACAGAAATCCGAGAAGTCATTTTATCTTTGGGCAGGGGAAGAAGGGGCGAACAACCAACAAACCAACCACAAAATTAAAACAGAACAATAAAATTCTTCAGACACCACAGTATGTTCAAAGTTATTCAACAACCCATCAGGCCTTTGACTCAAGAAGCAGTTCAATATGAAGAATATACATGTCTTTATTTAATAAGGAACTACTTTGTGTCATACAAGTCCAATCTAGTACCCAACTAAACCAGTAGTAATTTATCTAGTGGGTTGGGTATTAGGTCCTAGAACTATGTCTTAAGCATAGAAGAAAACTGTTTTTCAGAGCCTATACAGTTTGGTCCGAGCTGCCCTGTTCTAATGTACAACTCTTAACATATACTGAAAGACTAACCAAGACCACTCAAAAAGGTAATTTAAAAATAAATTATTCAACTGAAACAATTCTCCTCACAATTATTTATTTCCTCTTACATGCTTAATATTCTTTTCACAATTCCAAATATTTCAGTTATTCTTACTCTGATATTGTCTAGAACTCGCTTGAATTCCAGCGGTTCATCCTTCCCTTCCATGGCTGCAGGATCCAAGCCATCTCCTCCATAAATAAACTGTATAATATCACCAGTAGAACTTCTGACTGTCAAATCATACTGTGAGCAAAGATCTTCAAGTGATTTTACCAGTCGCCTCTGAAACAATCACACAAAAAGTCCAAGAAGAGTAAATTGGATCTTTTTAAAAACAGCCTTTGACTGTGATTACAGGAAGTACAGAAACTGGACTCAGGAAATAAATCTAACACAGTGATTAGCAGGCACAAACATCTAGTTTAAGTCATACTTTATCCCTAAGGCTTTACTGTACGCTCCCCAGATCATGAAAGCCAACAATAGTAAAATCTAAAGCAATACAGTTCTCCAAATTTAAAAATTCCATCATACAGTAAACCGAATGCAGGCACAAACATCTAGTTTAAGTCATACTTTATCCCTAAGGCTTTACTGTACGCTCCCCAGATCATGAAAGCCAACAATAGTAAAATCTAAAGCAATACAGTTCTCCAAATTTAAAAATTCCATCATACAGTAAACCGAATGCTAAGCTGCCAGAAGCTACTATTGCCTGAGAAATGTGTATGGGTTGTTTTTTGGGTTTTTTGTTTGTTGTTTTTTTTTTTTTTTTTTTTTTTTGACAGATTACTCATTCTTCCAATCAGGTTTATTTTTCAAGGGATACAACATTTTATGTGTACAGAAGCAAAGCTAGTCAATGACTATTTTCACTGACAAGGAAAAAAAAGAGCTAATCCATCAAAGCTAGTAGGTGCTGGTTTTCTACCAGTATTGGCTACTTCTCTTACATCAATTCATTGTATTGGGAAGTCTCTTTACTACTATCTTTCTCTGTCTTGCAAAAAGAACACATGCTATGAAGCATTAGTGGTAAAAAATGTTTTTACTTGAAATATGGACATCATTGATCCAAAAATGAAATAACCTCACTAAAGAATATAAAGCTAGTAGGTGCTGGTTTTCTACCAGTATTGGCTACTTCTCTTACATCAATTCATTGTATTGGGAAGTCTCTTTACTACTATCTTTCTCTGTCTTGCAAAAAGAACACATGCTATGAAGCATTAGTGGTAAAAAATGTTTTTACTTGAAATATGGACATCATTGATCCAAAAATGAAATAACCTCACTAAAGAATATAAATTGGTAATTTTTCACTGAGGAAGAAAAAGGAGAGATGAAATAAATGTTAAGATTGATTTTTTTTTTAAATTCCAAAGTCCAAGTGCTAAAATTTATTCATGCAGCCTGAAAGGTGACAAGGAAAAACATTTAGCAGGTTGCTTATTACATTTACATATAATTGTATATACTTACACACACACAAATATTATTTTTAGTATGGGAGACAAACAGTCTAATTAGTCAGCGACCCCAACAAGAATTGATTTCAGTCTTAGTAGAGTTACTTGCCTATCTGAACGTGTCCCCAACCCCAAATTATCTTGGCTTTTCTCCTGCCTGTTTCATTGGAAACACTACTTAAATATCTTCCCTGAAGTCTTAAGACAGCTCCTAATAACAAGAAGCTTTGTTTGAAGAACATTTGTTTTCACAAGAGGTACAGCCAAAGACACAAAAACCTTGCAGAACTTGAAATCCAAGTCTAGGTAACAGGCTCCTTCACCATATAAAGAGGACAGATACTGAAATGAAGCTTTAGCCACGTTTCTGTCATTCAGAAAATCTTTTTTTTTTTTTTAAATAAGCCAAACCAAGGACTTGTGCTTTCTGTTTCCCACTGTTGAAATACCATACCTGAAAAAGTACAACTCAAACCTATGTCATAATGTATGCAAAAAAACTTCCATTGTTCACAAGGGTTTTCAGTACACACACTACATAGAAACTAGTGCTCAGTAATTCCACAGTACGAGAGCTTTTATCACCCATATTCAAGAAGGAACAGCTTAATACAAGCATGTTACTGTACCATTGCCTGAGGTCTGGTTTACAAACCTCACATCTTCTGACTGGACAGAGTCATGATATTTCACAGTATAAATTACTCTGTTACATTAAAAACAAACACACGTACAAATCATGTACGCCCCTCTCCCCCACCCCTCACCTCAACATGCATATAGGAAACATCCTCCTTTTGCAAGGCTGATAAAAACCCCACTCCACTGACAGTTACCTGCATGTATCCAGTTTCAGCTGTTTTTACAGCTGTGTCGACCAGACCTTCTCGACCAGCCATTGTATGAAAAAAAAATTCAGTGGGAGTCAATCCAGAATAGAAGCTATTAGCAACAAAGCCTTTTGCTGCTGGGAGCTGCAGAGAAGAGCAGGGAAAAAAGGTTAAAATTCAATGTATATTCTGTACGCATGTTACAGAAAAACATGTTGTATGTGATCTAAATTCTTTCAGATAATTAGCCAATACACAGACAAACAAAAAGCAATTGTCTCAGCTGCATTTATGTTTGAAGTTCAATGTTCGTCCTTCAGATGTGAACAAAGGCTTCAAATCCCTTGCCTAGTTCTTCCAAATTAGTTTAACAGACTTTCTTCTTCCTCCAACAAGCCTTCTAGACATTCCTTGCAAACACTACACCAACTTCTAACACCTTGGTCTCCCTTAAAGTTGCAAAAATTGAGAGGGTGATAAGAATGTTCATTTTACAGTAGTGTGACACAAGTATTTGTAGTACTGAAAACTAAGGAATCCAGGAAAAATTACGACTGGATGTACACACATAACGTTCTTCTGGATGGTTTGCTCTCACCTGAGAAGAGTTCTTGCAACTGCATTTTATGCAGGCATCCCTTTAAGTCAAATAACACCAAACCGTGTCCATGATCACATAAAGCAATGTACAGCCTACAAAGTTCACCTTCAAAGATCACTTTTTGCTATTATTTAACAGGCAGTGCTTTTTAAATCAGTAAAAAAGCTACAGTTAAAATTTAACTTTTTCCTTCTCATCTAATCCATGAAGTGTTTTTTCTCTAACTTATTCAGGAAAAAAAAAATTTTACGTTACAGAACTCAAAAGTTGAAATTTGGACATTTAGTGACAAATGCAAGTGTCATGGGTACCATCTGATACTTGAGCTACCTAACAGACTAGCAAGATTGATGGCTGGTACCTAGAACCTTCTCCATCAATGATTAGACTTCAGATAGCAGGTTAAAAAAACCTCTACTGATCTCACTGAATTGCATTAATAAATGCATGAGACTCCTTATTGCTTCATGTAGAACAGAACTCAAATATGGAACAGTCAGAGTAGCCCATTGTATCTATTTATCCTAGTGGAAAAAAAGTGGACTCCAGAATGGTTTATCTGGCATGTTTCTCCCATCTAAAGCTACCAACACACACTCAGCAGTTGTCCTGAAAAGTCTGAGTCCAGTGAAACAGAAAATAAGCGAGAAACTTCAGATTAAGGAATCTTTAGAGAACAAAAAATTAATCATCAGACTTACTTCAATTTTACCAAATTAGAAAGGTCTAAGCAAAGATTAGCTGTAAAATTTCAAGGTAACTAGACATCCTATGGCAATTCACAACACTACCGTTAGTGCCCAAACTACATTCAAGACGTTTTAAATTCACCATATGCGATCCCTTACCTTCACCATGTCATGACAACACATCTTGTCATGTGTCATTCTTAAAATGGTTTAAGGCAACTTGTTTCACTCTTCTGTACAGTGTATCGCAAACATACGGAATTACCTTAGAATGCTTCTCAAAGTGAGGCAAGGATCTGTTCTCAAATCCATCAGGAACTCGGGACCCACTGATAGCCTGCTGGCCTACGCAAGCAATCATTTGGGATATATTAATGAAGGAGCCTGAAAAGAGAGAAAAAAGAAACCTTACTCAAGTGTGGAGTATCAGTGCTGTTGTGATGAAGTCCTCCACTTCTATGAAGATCTATTATTTAGCTTTGCAATTTGTCAAAAATGTGTTTAGAATTGCAACAGTTAAAGAAGCTTTTCTGTTACTTGTCCTGTAAATTTCAGCATTTACTCAGAAACTGTCAACTAACAGTCTACGATATAGCTAATTAGACCTTTTAATTCTTTTTCTTTGGGTCGTAAACATTCATACCACCACTATGACTACAGTCCTTATATTATGTCATTTTGTATCATGGATTGCATTTTATACAACCCATCATCTTAACCTACGTATTTTGCTTTACAATTTCTTCAATATTTTAACAATAATTTTTTATTAAGGGTTCAGTTTCTACCAAGATTCCTAGAACAAATTTAGTCTCAAAAAATTAAGCCACTGACTCAAAGTTCTATTTGCTGAAAATGTTTGCAAACAATGTTTCTCTTCTTGCCTAATTATACACTTTATATCCTATCGTCCTTTTTAGATTCTGTATTTCTTTATAAATACAAACTGTCACCCTAAGACCTTCCACAACGTATTAGAGACAGGTAAAAAAGGCAAAGAGTTAAGTGATTTCTTCAAGTTCTTATAGGAAACAAAAGAAAGCTCAGATAAAAATTTGAGTACAACACAAGAATTTACTACACAGGTGGTCCTTCAGAAACAAAGCAGTGACAATGGATGAAATATCAGTTTGAATTCTTAATGTATCATTTCCATTTGATCTCTGTATGTGATATAGATACTAGAAGTCAGAAATGCAACTGAAAACTTTTTACTGATGAATTTAAGAACATCTAAAGTTCCAATGGTATTTTTTTCAATTTGTATTAAAAATCTAAAGATACAAGACCTAGCATATCAGCTTTTTATTAACTATACCCAATCTGTAAATACTGAGAGAAATCACTTCAAATCTATGCAGCATGAATTAATACTTGCACAACTGACTGTATAAAATAAGCTATAAAGCGAGATCAAGTAATTTTCAGAACGGTGGTGGAGCAAGCAATCTACTTGCAAAGCTTAGCTACCCCTACCTTTAGAACCACAGAGAGCCATGATAAGGGGACTGTTGCTCTTGTCCAGTTCTCTGAGACAGGCACTGCCAGCGTGATCTCTGATAACAGAGAGTTCTTTAAGGATTAAGGCCTGAAATCCAAGATTCAGCATTCATTAAAAATACCATTACACAAACAGTAATAAACAAACAAACAAAAAAATATCAGACTACAATGCCGACATCTCCATTGTTAAGAACATAACTATATTAAAACTAGCATTCTAGGACACATATAGGCGTGCAAAAGGAAGAAGAGTGGAAAAGACTGCAAGATGCTTCTTTCAGTCAGAGTGACACTTCAGACTGGACAACTATGGCAGTACTTCATCACAGGGTGGGTTTTCTGGTTGGTTGGTTGATTGGTGGTGGGTTTATTTTTCCCCC